>NC_069504.1:699237158-699537158 GCF_027579735.1 Bombina bombina | reverse complement strand
TTAAACCTAACACTAAACTATCAATAAATTAATTAAATAAAATACCTACAAATATCTACAATTAAACCTAACACTACACTATCAATAAATTAATTAAATAAAATACCTACAAATAAATAAACTAACTAAAGTACAAAAAATAAAAAAAGCTGTTACAAAAAATAAAAAAAATAATTACAAACATAATAAAAATATTACAACAATTTTAAGCTAATTACACCTACTCTAAGCCCCTTAATAAAATAACAAAGACCCCCAAAATAAAAAATGCCCTACCCTATTCTAAAATTAAAATAGAAAAGCTCTTTTACCTTACCAGCCCTTAAAATGGCCTTTTGCGGGGCATGCCCCAAAGAATTCAGCTCTTTTGCCTGTAAAAAAAACATACAATACCCCACCCAACATTACAACCCACCACCCACATACCCCTAATCTAACCCAAACCTCCCTTAAATAAACCTAACACTAAGCCCCTGAAGATCTTCCTACCTTATCTTCACCACACCGGGTATGACCGATCCGTCCAGGCTCCGAAATCTTCATCCAAGCCCAAGCGGGGGCTGGAGATCCATCATCTGGCTGAAGTCTTCTATCAAGTGGCAAGAATAAGTCCAGAAGAGGCTCCAAAGTCTTATCCTATCCGGGCAGAAGAGGAAATCCGGACCGGCAACCATCTTCATCCAAGCGGCATCTTCTATCTTCATCCGATGGCGAGAGGCTCCATCTTGAAGACCTCCGGCGCGGATCCATCCTCTTCTTCCGACGTCCTAAATCCGAATGAAGGTTCCTTTAAATGACGTCATCCAAGATGGCGTCCCTCGAATTCCGATTGGCTGATAGGATTCTATCAGCCAATCGGAATTAAGGTAGGAAAAATCTGATTGGCTGATGGAATCATCAAATCAGATTCAAGTTCAATCCGATTGGCTGATCCAATCAGCCAATCAGATTGAGCTTGCATTCTATTGGCTGATCGGAACAGCCAATAGAATGCAAGCTCAATCTGATTGGCTGATTCAATCAGCCAATCAGATTTTCCCTACCTTAATTCCGATTGGCTGATAGAATCCTATCAGCCAATCGGAATTTGAGGGACGCCATCTTGGATGACGTCATTTAAAGGAACCTTCATTCGGACTTAGGACGTCGGAAGAAGAGGATGGATCCGCGCCGGAGGTCTTCAAGATGGAGCCTCTCGTCATCGGATGAAGATCGAAGATGCCGCTTGGATGAAGATGGTTGCCGGTCCGGATCTCCTCTTCTGCCCAGATAGGATGAAGACTTTGGAGCCTCTTCTGGACTTCTTCTTGCCGCTTGATAGAAGACTTCAGCCGGATGATGGATCTCCAGCCCCCGCTTGGGCTTGGATGAAGATTTCAGAGCCTGGACGGATCGGTCATACCCGGTGTGGTGAAGATAAGGTAGGAAGATATTCAGGGGCTTAGTGTTAGGTTTATTTAAGGGAGGTTTGGGTTAGATTAGGGGTATGTGGGTGGTGGGTTGTAATGTTGGGGGGGGTATTGTGTTTATTTTTACAGGCAAAAGAGATGAATTATTTGGGGCATGCCCCGCAAAAGGCCCTTTTAAGGGCTGGTAAGGTAAAAGAGCTTTTCTATTTTAATTTTAGAATAGGGTAGGGCATTTTTTTATTTTGGGGGGGCTTTGTTATTTTATTAGGGGGCTTAGAGTAGGTGTAATTAGCTTAAAATTGTTGTAATATTTTTATTATGTTTGTAATTAATTTTTTTATTTTTTGTAACTTAGCTTTTTTTATTTTTTGTACTTTAGTTAGTTTATTTAATTGTATTTATTTGTAGGGATTTGTATGTAATTAATTTATTGATAGTGTAGTGTTAGATTTAATTGTAGGTATTTTATTTAATTAATTTATTGATAGTGTAGTGTTAGGTTTAATTGTAACTTAGGTTAGGATTTATTTTACAGGTAATTTTGTACTTATTTTAACTAGGTAGCTATTAAATAGTTCTTAACTATTTAATAGCTATTGTACCTGGTTAAAATAAATACAAAGTTGCCTGTAAAATAAATATAAATCCTAAAATAGCTACAATATAATTATTATTTATATTGTAGCTATATTAGGATTTATTTAACAGGTAAGTATTTAGCTTTAAATAGGAATAATTTATTTAATAATAGTTAATTTATTTCGTTAGATTTAAATTATATTTAATTTAGGGGGGTGTTAGTGTTTGGTTTAGACTTAGCTTTAGGGGTTAATACATTTATTATAGTAGCGGTGAGGTCCGGTCGGCAGATTAGGGGTTAATACTTGAAGTTAGGTGTCGGCGATGTTAGGGAGGGCAGATTAGGGGTTAATACTATTTATTATAGGGTTAGTGAGGCGGGAGTGAGGCGGATTAGGGGTTAATAACTTTATTATAGTATCGGTGAGGTCCGGTCGGCAGATTAGGGGTTAATAATTGTAGGTAAGGTAGCAGTGACGTTGGGGGCGGCAGATTAGGGGTTAATAAATATAATATAGGGGTCGGCGGTGTTAGGGGCAGCAGATTAGGGGTACATAGGGATAACGTAGGTTGCGGCGGTGTGCGGTCGGCAGATTAGGGTTTAAAAATTTTTATTAGAGTGGCGGCGATGTGGGGGGGCCTCGGTTTAGGGGTACATAGGTAGTTTATGGGTGTTAGTGTACTTTAGAGCACAGTAGTTAAGAGCTTTATGAACTGGCGTTAGCCCAAAAAGCTCTTAACTCCTGACTTTTTTCTGCTGCTGGAGTTTTGTCGTTAGATTTCTAACGCTCACTTCAGCCAAGACTCTAAATACCAGCGTTAGAAAGATCCCATTGAAAAGATAGGATACGCAAATGGCGTAGGGGGATCTGCGGTATGGAAAAGTCGCGGCTGCAAAGTGAGCGTTAGACCCTTACCTACAAGACTCTAAATACCAGCGGTAGCCCAAAACCAGCGTTAGGAGCCTCTAACGCTGGTTTTGACGGCTAACGCCAAACTCTAAATCTAGCCGTTTGTTAATAGTAGTAATTTTATTTAGATTTATTTAAATTATATTTAAAGGGACAGTCTACACCAGAATTTTTATTGTTTTAAAAGATAGATTATCCCTTTATTACCCATTTCCCGGTTTTGCATAACTAACACAGTTATAATAATATACTTTTAACCTCTGTGATTATCTTGTATCTAAGCCTCTGCAAACTGCCCCTTTTTTCAGTTCTTTTGAGAGACTTGCAGTCTAGCCAATCAGTGCCTGCTCCCAGATAACTTCTCGTGCACGAGCACAGTGTTATCTATATGAAATACGTGAACTAACACCCTCTAGTGGTGAAAAACTGTTAAAATGCAATCTGAAAGAGGTGGGCTTCAAGGTCTAAGAAATTAGCATATGAACCTCCTAGGTTAAGCTTTCAACTAAGAATACCAAGAGAACAAAGCAAAATTGGTGATAAAAGTAAATTGGAAAATTGTTTAAAATTACATTCTCTATCTGAATCATAAAAGTTTATTTTGGCCTAGACTGTCCCTTTAAGTTAAGGGGTGTTAGGGTTAGGGTTATACTTAGATTTAAGGGTAAATAACTTTATTATAGTGGCGGCGACGTTGGGGGCGGCAGATTAGGGGTTATTAAGTTAGGTAGGTTGCGGCAACATTGGGGCGGCAAATTAGGGGTTAATAAATATAATGTAGGTGTCGGCGATGTTGGGGGCAGCAGATTAGGGGTTCATAAGTATAAAGTAGGTGGCGGCGGTGTCCGGAGCGGCAGATTAGGGGTTAATAATATAATGTAGGTGTCAGCGATAGCGGGGACGGCAGATTAGGGTTAATAAGTGTAAGATTAGTGGTGCTTAGACTCGGGGTTCATGTTAGGGTGTTAGGTGTAGACATAAAATATGTTTCCCCATAGGAATCAATGGGGCTGCGTTAGGAGTTGAACGCTGCTTTTTTGCAGGTGTTAGGTTTTTTTCAGCCTGTTCTGCCCCATTGATTCCTATGGGGAAATTGTGCACGAGCACGTTTAGCCAGCTCACCGCTATCGTAAGCAGCGCTGGTATTGAGGTGAGATGTGGAGCTAAATTCTGCTCTACGCTCACTTTTTTGCGGCTAACGCCGGGTTTAAAAAAAACCTGTAATACCAGAATTACTTTAGGTGAGCGGTGAGGGAAAACTGTGCGTTAGCCACGCACACCATTATCGTCAAAAACTCATAATCTAGCCGATAGTAAGGTAAGCAGGCATAATATTTAGATACACTTTTAATTGGAGCTAGTTGTGATTTATTATATGAATTATTCACGTATTATACACAAGAGTATATAATGATTTGCTGATGCACATGCAATTCGAATTAATATGATCTTTACCTGTATATTTCACAAATATAAACTTTGTTGTTACTAATGATATTGATAAATATGGATGATATAGATTTGCAATCTGTGCAAAGTGGTAACTGTTTATTGGTTGTGCACAGGGTGGAAGGAGCCCTATAAAGCTATATTTACACATTGTTTCACTGAGTTTGATTTGTCTGAGAAAGGAGAGAAGGCCCTGAAATGTCACATAATAAAAGTTAAAGTAGGAAATTCAGAGAGTGTGATCATTATTGGACAGCATAAGTATTTGTGTGTGTGTATATATATATTTTATATATATATATATATATATATATACAGCTCTACAAAAAAATGTTGCTGTGCGGCTATACCACTGAAAAATTGGCTATTGCACAAGGAATATGCAGGTCCCATTTTACAAGTAGCGGTGGTACAGCTATACCGCGACTATATACTTTTGAGTGTGGGATTTTCATTGCGCCCGTATTACAGGTTGTGCAGTCCAGCTATAACGCTAGTGTTATGGTCTATACCTCCGCGATCCATTCCGCTATCTGAGACCAGTAGTTATGGATTTTGCAAAACAAAATTTTTTCACAAAACTCATAACTAACATCCATAAACTACCTATTAACCCCTAAACCGCCACCCCCGCATCGCAAATACTATATTAAACCTATTAACGACTAATCCGCCGACCCCCCACATAGCCAACACTAAACAAACCTATTAACCCCTAAACCGCGGGGCCCCCACTTCGCTACTACTCTATTAAACTTATTAACCCCTAAACCACCGGCCCCCACATCGCTACTAATAAAATAAACCTAAAAATTTAATTCACAATCCAAAATATAAGTTTATTCTCATAAATGAAAGGAAAATAAATAAATCAAAAGCAGAAGAATCAAACTGAAACAGCTGCCTGAAGAACTTTTCTATCAAAAACTGTTTCCGAAGAAGCAAATACATCAAAATGGTAGAATTTAGTAAATGTATGCAAAGAAGACCAAGTTGCTGCTTTGCAAATCTGATCAACTGAAGCTTTATTCTTAAAAGCCCAGGAAGTGGAAACTGATCTAGTAGAATGAGCTGTAATTCTCTGAGGTGGGGCTTGGCCCGACTCCAAATAGGCTTGATGAATCAAAAGCTTTAACCACGGAGCCAAAGAAATGGCAGAAGCCTTCTGACCTTTTCTGGAACCAGAAAAGATAACAAATAGACTAGAAGTCTTCCCGAAATCTCTAGTAGCTTCAACATAATATTTCAGAGCTCTTACTACATCCAAAGAATGTAAAGATCTCTCCAAATAATTCTTAGGATTAGGACACAAGTAAGGAACAACAATTTCTCTATTAATCTTGTTAGAATTCACAACCTTAGGTAAGAATTTAAATGAAGTCCGCAAAACTGCCTTATCCTGAAGAAAAATCAGAAAAGGAAATTCACAAGAGAGAGCGGATAATTTAGAAACTCTTCTAGCAGAAGAGATGGCCAAAAGAAACAACATTTTCCAAGAAAGTAGATTATTGTTCAAAGAATGCATAGGCTCAAACGGAGGAGCCTGTAAAGCCTTCAAAACCAAATTAAGATTTCAAAGAGGAGAGATTGATTAATGACATTCTTGATACAAACCAAAGCCGGCACAAAACAATGAATATCAGGAAGTTTAGCAATCTTTCTGTAAAATAAAACTGAAAGAGCAGAGATTTGACCTTTCAAGGAACTTGCAGACAAACCTTTATCCAAACCATCCTGAAGAAAGTGTAAAATTCTAGGAATTCTAAAAGAATGCCAAGAGAATTTATGAGGAGAACACCATGAAATGTAAGTCTTCCAAACTTGATAATAAATCTTACTAGAAACAGATTTATGAGCCTGCAACATAGTATTAATCATGGAGTCAGAAAAAACTCTAAGACTAAGCACTAAGCGTTCAATTTCCATACCTTCAAATTTAATGATTTGAGATCATGATGGAAAAACGGACCTTGAGATAGAAAGTCTGGCCTTAATGGCCAAGGTTGGCAACTGGACATCCGAACAAGATCCGCGTACCAAAACCTGTGAGGCCATGCTGGAGCCACCAGCAGCACAAATGATTGCTCCATGATGATTTTGGAGATCACTTTTGGAAGAAGAACTAGAGGCGGGAAATTATAAGCCAGTTGATAACACCAAGGAAGTGTCAATGCATCGATTGCTTCCGCCTGAGGATTCCTGGATCTGGACAGGTACCTGGGAAGTTTCTTGTTTAGATGAGATGCCATCAGATCTATTTCTGGAAGCCCCCACATCTGAACAACTTGAGAAAACACATCTGGGTGGACGGACCATCCTCCGGTTCTGACAACTGAGGCAATTCACTTCCCAATTGTCTATAACTGGGATATGAACCACATAAATTAGACAGGAGCTGGATTCTGCCCCAAACAAGTATCCAAGATTCTTCTTTCATAGCTTGGGGACTGTGAGTCCCACCCTGATGTTTGACATATGCCACAGTTGTGATATTGTCTATCTGAAAACAAATGAACGGTTCTCTCTTCAACAGAGGCCAAAACTCAAGAGCCCTGAGAATTGCACGGAGTTCCAAAATATTTATTGGTAATCTCGCCTCTTGAGATTTCCAAACCCCTTATGCTGTCAGAGATCCCCAAACAGCTCCTCAACCTGAAAGACTCGCATCTGTTGTGATCACAGTCTAGGTTGGATGAACGAAAGAGGACCCTAGAATTATACGATGGTGATGTAACCACCAAGTCAGAGAAAGTCAAACATTGGGATTTAAGGATATTAATTGTGATATCCTTATATAATCCATGCACCATTGGTTCAGCATACAAAGCTGGAGAGGTCTCATATGAAAACGAGCAAAGGGGATCACGTCCGATGCTGCAGTCATGAGACCTAAAACTTCCATGCACATAGCTACTGAAGGAATGACTGAGACTGAAGGTTCCAACAGGCCTCAACCAATTTCAAAACGTCTCTTGTCTGTTAGAGACAAAGTTATGGACACTGAATCTATCTGGAAACCTAAAAAGGTTACCTTTGTCTGAGGAATCAAAGAACTTTTTGGTAAATTGATCATCCAACCATGTCTTCCAAGTAACAACAGTAGTTGATTCGTGTGAGATTCTGCAGAACATAGACTGAGCAAGTACCAAGATATTGTCCAAATAAGGAAACACAACACCCCGCTCTCTGATAACAGAGAGTAGGACACTGAGAACCTTTGAAAAGATTCTTAGAGCTGTCGCTAGGCCAAAAAGGAAGAGCTACAAATTGGTAATGCTTGTCTAGAAAAGAGAATCTCAGGAACTGATAGCAATCTGGTTGAATCGGAATATGAAGATATGCATCCTGTAAGTCTACTGTGGCATATAATGCCCTTGCTGAACAAAAGGAAGAATAGACCTTATAGTCACCATTTTAAAAGTTGGTACTCTTACATATCGATTCAAAATTTTTAGATCCAAAACTGGTCTGAATGAATTTTCTTTCTTTGGGACAATGAATAGATTTGAATAAAACCCCAGACCCTGTTCCTGAAACGGAACTAGCATGATTACCCCTATTCTGTACCCCTGAGAGACAATATTCTGAATCCAATGATTTTGGACCGAATTGATCCAAACATCTTTGAAAAATCTTAATCTGCCCCCTACCAGCTGAGCTGGAATAAGGGCCGCACCTTCATTTGGACTTGGGGGCTGACTTTGATCTCTTAAATGGCTTGGATTTATTCCAATTTGAAGAAGGCTTCCAATTGGAAACAGATTCCTTGGGGAAGAATTAGATTTCTGTTCCTTATTTAAGAACGAAAACAGTTAGAAGCTTTAGATTTACCCTTAGATCTTTATCCTGTGGCAAAAAAACTCCCTTCCCCTCAGTGACAGTTGAAATTATTGAATCCAACTGTGAACTAAATAATTTTTTACCTTGGAAAGAAAGAGATAGCAATCTGGATTTAGAAGTCATATCAGCATTCCAAGATTTAAGCCACAAAGCTCTTCTAGCTAAAATAGCTAAAGACATAGATTTAACATCAATGTTGATGATATCAAAAATGGCATCACAAATGAAATTTTTAGCATGTTGAATCAAGTTAACAATGCTAGACATATCATTATTCAATACTTGTTGCGCTAAAGTTTCCAACCAAAAAGTTGAAGCAGCTGCAACATCAGCCAAAGACATTGCAGACCTAAGAAGAAGATCTGAAAATAAATAAGCTTTCCTTAGATAAGATTCAAATTTCCTATCTAAAGGTTCTTAAAAGAAGTACTATCTTCCGTAGGAATAGTAGTACGTTTAGCAAGAGTAGAGATAGCCCTCTCAACTTGGGGATCTTTCCCCAAAACTCCAATCTAACTGCTGGCAAAGGATACAATTTTTTAAACCTTAAAGAAGGAATAAAATAAGTACCAGGCCTATTCCATTCCTTAGAAATCATATCAGAAATAGCATCAGGAACTGAAAAAACCTCTGGAATAACCACATGAGGTTTACTAGTTTTAATATCAAGAGGACTAGTCTCCTCAATATCCAATATAATCAACACTTCTTGAACAAAGAACGAATGTACTCCATTTTAAATAAATAAGTAGATTTGTCAGTGTCAAAATCTGAGGAAGGATCTTCTGAATCAGATAGATCCTCATCAGAGGAGGATAATTCAGTATGTTGTCGGTCATTTGAAATTTCATCAACTTTATGAGAAGTTTTAAAGACCTTTATATTTATTAGAAGGTGGGATGGCAGACAAAGCCTTCTGAATAGAATCAACAATAAATTCTTATAAATTCACAGGTATATATTGTACATTAGATGTTAAAAGAACAGCAACAGGCAATGTACTAATACTGATGGACACATTCTCTGCATGTAAAAGTTTATCATGACAACTTATTACAAACCACAGTTGGAGATATAATCTCCACAAGATTACAACAAATGTACTTAGCTTTGGTAGAACTGTTATCAGTCAGCAGGATTCCAGCAGTGATTTCTGAGACAGGATCAGATTGAGACATCTTGCAAATGTAAGAGAAAAAACAACATATAAAGGAAAATGATCAATTTCCTTATATGGCAGTTTCAGGAATGGGAAAAAAAATGCAATCAGCATAGCCCTCTGATAGAGAAATGGGGTTTAAAATAATGAAAATATTTGGCGCCAAGTATGACGCACAAACAAACAGAGAAATCTTTTTGGCGCTTACACACTCGCGTCAATGAAGACGCAACCTTGTGAAAGGACTCGGCGTCGAGAAAGACGCTGGAAATGACGAATTTGCGTCATAGAACGTAACTTCGCGCCAAAAAAATATCGCACCAAAAATGACGCAATATAGTTTGGCATTTTGCGCCCTCGCGAGCCTAATTCTGCCCGCGAATTTAAAATGACAGTTTATTGAAAAAAGACTATACCCCAGGTAAGAAATAAATTTTCCTAAAAAATGCATTTCCCAGATATGAAACTGACAGTCTGCAAAAGGAAATATACTAAAACCTGAATCATGGCAAATATAAGTACAATACATATATTTAGAACTTTATATAAATACATAAAATGCCAAACCATAGCTGAAAGCGTCTTAAAGTGAATGTAAATTTTGATGCTAAAGTGCCCTTTTTTTTAAATTTCATTAAAACAGGGGCACTTTAATTCATCAAAATTTACATTTCACTCGTGTTGTGAAAAAAAACTTACCTTTTAATCTTGACAGCAGCTCCAGCTTCCTCCACCCGTTGCAAAGCCTCTTCCTGGGTCTAAAATAAGGAATCCGGCTTCCTCTAATCACGTCATTGAATCAGACACTGATTCCCCCGGGGGAAATCTGTGATTGGAGGATGACCTATCCATTATTTCTGACATCAGAAATGGCTTGCGACGACCAGAGGAAGCTGGAGCTACTGTGAAGTTTAAAAGGTAATTTTTTTTTCACAACAGGAGTGAAATGTAAATTTTGATGAATTAAAGTGCCCCTGTTTTTAATCGAATTTTTAAAAACCGGGCACTTTAGCATCAAAATTTACATTCATGTTAATTAATGAAAACATACTTACCAAAAGACACCCATCCACATATAGCAGATAGCCAAACCAGTACTGAAACAGTTATCAGTAGAGGTAATGGAATATGAGAGTATTTCGTCAATCTGAAAAGGTAGGTAGGAGATGAATCTCTACGACCGATAACAGAGAACCTATGAAATAGATCCCCGTGAGGAAAACCATTGCATTCAATAGGTGATACTCCCTTGACATCTCTCTGACATTCACTGTACTCTGAGAGGAATCGGGCTTCAAAAAATGCTGAGAAGGGCATATCAACGTAGAAATCTTAGCACAAACTTACTTCACCACCTCCATAGGAGGCAAAGTTTGTAAAATTGAATTGTGGGTGTGGTGAGGGGTGTATTTATAGGCATTTTGAGGTTTGGGAAACTTTGCCCCTCCTGGTAGGATTGTATATCCCATATGTCACTAGCTCATGGACTCTTGCCAATTACATGAAAGAACTAAAGAACTGAAGAAATACTAAACACCCCCTAACAGTAAAAACCTCCATCCACCAAACCCCCCAAAATAAAAAAAAAACTAACACAAAAAAAACTAAGTTACCCATTGCCCCTAAAGGGGCATTTGTATGGACATTTCCCTTAAAAGGGCAATCAGCTCTTTTGCAGGCAATTAAAATAAAGAAATCCCTAATCTAAAAAACAAACCCACCCCAAAAAATCTAGTGTAACCCCCAAATAGGTACTCATCGTTCCAGAAGTCTGACGGAGAAGGTCTTCTTCCAGGCGGTGAAGGTCTTCTTCCAGGTGGCGACATCTTTATCCAGCGCGGGGACCTCTTCTATCTTCATCCAAGGTGAAGGCAGCGTGATGCCAATGCGGCCGCGGAACAGGACCGGCAGCTGCATGCGGTTGCTACCGCACACTGAAGCTTGAATGCAAGGTACCCATTTTATATTTGGGGTACCTTGCATTCCTATTGGCTGAATTTTTTTTAATTTTAAGGGCTTATTGCAGGTTTTAAGGGTTTATTGCATTGTGAGGGATGGTGGCTTAGGGGTTAATAGGTTTATTTTATTAGTAGCAATGTGGGGGCCGGCGGTTTAGGGGTTAATAGGTTTATTGTATTAGAAGCAATGTGGGGGGGCCAGTGATTTAGGGGTTAATAGTTTAATTATAGTATTAGCGATGTGGGGGGGCCTGCGTTTTAGGGGTTAATAGGTTTATTTAGGTGTTAGCGATGCGGGGGGCGGCAGGTGTTATGTTTTTACATAACTTTCTTTTCCCCATAGACATCAGTGGGGATTGAGTTATGGCGATTGCCATTCCGCGATCGCAGGTGTTAGTTTTTTTCTTACACTTTCTCTCCATTGATGTCTATGGGGGAAAACGTGCACAAGCACGTTAAGTCAGGCCTTGGATTTTGTGCGGTATGGAGATTATCGCACCTTACTGCCCAACAAAAGAAGGTTTTTCATTAACGTGTAATGGCAGCGCTATAGAGAGTGCGAAACCGCTCATTTTTTTGCATTATTTATGCACCTGGTTTAGCACACAACTTGTAATTTTGCCGTAAGAGACCACGGCAAAATGATCAGTTTCTCTGGTTTTACTGTGAATTTAACATAATGAACAAGATAAAATCTAGAACTATAGATTATTGTTAAATATTTCTTCTCACTAGATATATTATCCTTCATTCTAAAATGCTTTATATCTGAATATTATAGATTTCTATCATTTGTATTTCTGTATGTGTTCCTTTTTCTATAGAGAAGAAAGTCTATTTATGCACAAGCTCATAGAATTAGAATGTGATGTCAAACAGACGAAATAGAACTATATTTATGTTTATGTTTTGTTCTGGATGTATTTATGTTATCATTTATCTTTTTTCCAATAAATATATATTAAAACAAAAAGTATCTTCAAAACCAATAGGGGTTTGGACACTACTTTCTTTCCAAAAAGCACTGATAGAAATTCCATTCTCCACGGTAGGAGTTGTCATCCTCTGGCCCTATGCCAGTACCAGCTTGTTATAAGAAATAATACTGAGGATATAAATACACAAACTCAACTAAAAGAAATGGAATTGAGATTCCATCAAAGAGGCTATAACTACAAAAACTTAAGGGAGTGCAAAATCAAAGCCTTTGAGAACAAGAAACCAGATGACAGGACATCCAAATGGCTAACTTGTATCACCACTTACAGACAAGACAAGGGCCAGATTAGCTCTAGCATACAGAAGCATTGGCACATCTTACAATCTGACAAAACCTTACCTTTTCAGAATATTAACCCTCCCCGAGTAGGATTTTGCAGGGGTAACAGCCTGACGGACCAACTAATGCACCCTGACACATATTTAGCAACTGTACAAAGAACCTGGTTACCTCCTCCAAAGACGGAATGTTACCGCTGCTCTAGTTGTACCACTTGCAACAGTTTAATAGCTGGCAAGACTTTTAATCATCCTCATACAAATAAAAGGTTTTATATTAAAGGGACACTAAACCCCAAAATTTTCTTTCATGAATCAGGTAGAGAATACAATTTTAAATAACATTCCAATTTACTTCTATTATCTAATTTGTTTCATTCTTTAGATATCCTTTGTTTAAGAAATAGCAATATACATGGGTGAGCCAATCACACAAGACATCTATGTGCAGCCACCTATCAGCAGCTACTGAGCCTATCTAGATATGCTTTTAAGCTAAAATTATAAATAGAATGAAGCAAATTAGTTAATAGAAGTAAATGAGAAAGTTGCTTAAAATTGTATGCTCTTTCTAAATCATGAAAGAAAAGGGTTTCATGTCCCATTAAACATCACCTAACTTGTACAACATCACACATAGTGTATTTCATTGTCTGTGTGTGCAGTTTGTACTATGTGGGTAAAACGAGTGACAAGTAAAAATTATGGAGAATCAGATCAACCTGTTGCCAGGCACTTTCTGGAGTAGGGACATTCTGTCTCGCAAATAAAGACCATGATTATAGATCATGTGCCACCATTAAAAAGAGGTGAAAATAGAGACAAGACTTTGCGCAGATTGGAATCCAGATGGATTCCATAAACTGGACACTTTGGCTCCTAAAGACTTGAATACTATGCTTGAGTGGCAGTGTTTCTTATGATTCCATTATAAAATCTTTTTGAAACCTGTTAGGACATCCCTCTGTCTTAATAGACAGATTTTATCAGCTTGATATATAGTGTGCACAGATTGGCTGTCTTGCATAGGTCTGACTCTATATATCCTACCTAGCTGTCTGTATGCAGGTTATTTCTATTTTGTGCTACTAATAATATACATAGTGTTCTAGCGTTTTGAATATGCTGTATAGTCTGTATTTGAGAAAATAAATGTTTATTTAAGTTATAATTTTGGAAATTATAGTAATAGTCAGATAGTAGCTGGTATTCAGCCATATGACAATATAATGGAATTTTCTGTTGACGTATATTTAAAATATTTGTTTGGTACATGCAAATTACTGCAGATAAAGTCTGGAATATTGACTATTGTACACAATTGTTATATATAGCCTCCTCAACACATTGGGTGTGTGCATATTTACCATATTTAACACATTAGACTTTGTTTCCATTACTAAGTTTGTACAACTACCCAAGGTGTATATACTAATTGGGATTGTGAATAACGATGCTGGTATCTCTATATCCTCCCAAGTTTGAGTTCCAACATTCTATGTTTTTAATTAGACCTTAGGATGTATTTTCCTCATGGCTTAGATCCCATATTTACACTTGTCACTTTAGTTACATCACTTTATTTACATTATAGAAATACATTACGCTTTTTGTTTAGCATGTTGTCACAGTAACCTTGGGGGTGTGAATTTGCATGCGACACGCTGCACCGGAAGTGTGTCCTTCCATGGCGCTCACATGTACAGGGGTCACCATTTGTTTAAAGCTCGTTTGTGAGTATAAATTGCACTTTATTACTTATTTTTTTCTCTGAAGAAGGGATTATTTAGCCTAAAACGTCACATTAAAACACTGTTGTGAAATCCAGAGAGTGACCCTTCCCACTTATTCTTTTGCTGTTTGTGGGTTTTTGGACTACATATTTCTTAAAATGGACACCCTGGTCTATTGATTACATTTAAAGTGAGAGTGCCCTTTCCCTAAGGATTTGTATATATATATATATATATATGTGTGTGTGTGTGTGTGTGTGTATATATCTAAATAATCTATTGAAGCTATCTACCATCATCTATCTATCATCATCTATTATCTATCAATCTATCTATAACTATCTTTAGCTATCATCTATATATCTTTATCCATCTATCTTCTATCTAATCTATCATCAATCTTATCTATCATTTTACTATCATCATTTATCAATCTTTCCATCTGTATCTATCATCTATCTAGCATCTATCATCTATCTATCTATCTATCTATCTATCTATCTATCTATCTATCTATCTATCTATCTATCTGTCTATCATCTACCCATAATCTATCAATCTATATCTATAATCTATCTAGCTATAATCTATCTATTATCAATCTATCTATTATCAATCTATCTATCTTTATCTATATATCTATCATCTATCTAGCTATCATCTATTTATCTATCTATCTAACTATCTATCTATCAATATATATATATATAAATATATATATATATAAAATAAATCCTATTATCTATCTATCATCTATATATATCTATAATCTATCTATTAACCAATTATCTATCCATATATATCTATAATCTATCTAGCTATAATCAATCTATCATTGATCTATCATCTATCTATCTAATCTATCATCAATCTATCATCTATAACTTATCTATCATCATCTATCAATCTATATTTATCATCTATATAGCTGTAATCTATCTATATATCATCAATCTATTATCTATCTGTTTGTATCTATCATCTAGCTATTTATCTATCTTTATCTATCTATCTATCATCTATCTAGCTATCATCTATATATATATATATATATATATATATATATATATATATATATATATATATATATATATATATACATACATATATCCATCATAAATCTATATCTATTTATATATCTATCTATCTATCATTTAGCTATTAAACCATTATCTATCAATCTATATCTATCCTCTATATTTATCTATCTATCTATCTATCTATCTATCTATCTATCTATCTATCTCTATCTATCTATCTATCTATCATCAATCTATTTATCTATCATATATCTTATTTATCAATCTATCATCTATCTATCTGTCTATCTACCTATCTGTCTATATATCTATTTATCTATATATTTATCTATCAATCTATCATCTATCTCTATCAATCATCTAGAGCTATCATCTATCTATCTATCTATCTATCTATCTATCTATCTATCTATCTATCTATCTATCATATATCTATAATCTACCCATCATTTATCAATCTATATCTATCATCTATCTATCTATCATCTATCTATCTATCTTGGTTATTTACACATTAAACGGATTATATTATATATATATATATATATATATATATATATATATATATATATATATATATATATATATATATATATATATATATATATTATATATATATATATATATATATATATATATATATATATATTCTATTTATAATCTATATCTATCATCAATTTATTATTCATCTATCCATCTATTTTTATCTATCTATATCTATTATCTAGCTATATATCATCTATATCTAATTATCTATCTAATCTATCATAGATATATCTAGCAGCTATCACCTATCAATCTATCAGCTTATCTACCTATTTATTTCTAATCTATCTATTCATGCCCCTTCCAGTTCTTTCAGACCCCGTCATATTATTATATGTCAATTATGTGCTTGTTCTAAGTTTGTTTTGTACAAACATTGCATCACTACACACTGATCAAAACTTTGGGATCTTTGTAAACAAAACCCAAAGATACCAGTGACATTATACGACAGACAAAATATGCTTGGCTTTTACCATTAAAAAAATAGATCTACCAGCACATTCAGTGTTAAATTGGCAGTGCTACAGCTTTTAATGCGTGAAAAACCATCGCGTCAGAGACATATCAGACACCTGCTGCAAGCTATGCTGTTTCACTGTCACTTTCACATATTGGTATGCAATATAACTCCTCAGCTCCATCTACTGGCAATATAATATATTACCTTCACTAGCCAGGAGGAAAGCTTGGCCAATTAAAATGAAAGGAAGTTGAACAAGAGACCAATTGGGAGGAGAGGTTAATATAAACCAGGAAGTGTTATAACAGGAGCAGAAAGATGAGACGAGAAGAGCTGGAGTTGGGAGTGCGAGGATCAGTATATGTACGTATAATACAACTACTGTACACTGTGTATATGGAGAATGCTTATAGCAGTTTATAAATACTAATTGTAGAATATATATTAGTTATAATGACCTATCTGAAAATATATTAATTATTTATAACTTATTTTTATCACTTCTTTATTCTGTGCCTGCTCTTTATTAAGATGTATAAATAAATAACTGCTGTATATAAATGTCTCTATATATAGGTTATGGGAATTGTATATATTAGCTCTTATTAAAGCAGTATGTTTTGTATATACAAACCTCTTTTGTTTTATAGATGCTATATACAGTGTGCCCACTTTGATTTTCTGGGGTACTCTACAGATAAATAATGTGTCCATATAATCTTTTTATTTTGTTTTACTTGCTACTGAGAGATCCTGGCTAAAACAGCCATAATATGACTCACTGTGATTCAATCTTGATGGTAGAGCTCAGTTGTACCTGGTTTTTAACATTCTGCAAAACTAGAATGGGTTGATAGAACCGGATGAGTCAGCTTAAACCTGTACTGGTTTCAATAATACCAGTTCATGTTGATGATGTGTATTAAAATGTTTTTATACCTATTTATGTAGGCTATTGCTTTCAGCAAACACACACACATATACAGATTTTCAAGTGTGTGTGTCAGAAGAGCCTTATACAAAGTGCTGTCAGTAACAGATGTTCCTTATACAGAGAGCTGTCAGTAACAGAACAGCCTTATACTGAGAGATGTCATTAACAGAAGAGCCTTATACAGAGAGATGTCGGTAACAGAAGTGCCTTATACAGAGAGCTGTCAGTAACAGAAGTGCCTTTTACAGAGAGCTGTCAGTAACAGAAGAGCCTTTTACAGAGAGCTGTCAGTAACAGAAGAGCCTTATACAGAGAGCTGTCAGTAACAGAAGTGCCTTATACAGAGAGCTGTCAGTAACAGAAGTGCCTTATACAGAGAGCTGTCAGTAACAGAAGTGCCTTATACAGAGAGATGTCAGTAACAGAAGAGCCTTATACAGAGAGATGTCAGTAACAGAAGAGCCTTATACAGAGAGATGTCAGTAACAGAAGAGCCTTATACAGAGAGATGTCAGTAACAGAAGAGCCTTATACAGAGAGATGTCAGTAACAGAAGAGCCTTATACAGAGAGATGTCAGTAACAGAAGAGCCTTATACAGAGAGATGTCAGTAACAGAAGAGCCTTATACAGAGAGATGTCAGTAACAGAAGAGCCTTATACAGAGAGATGTCAGTAACAGAGGAGCCTTATACAGAGAGATGTCAGTAACAGAGGAGCCTTATACAGAGAGCTATCAGTAACAGATGTGCCTTATACAGAGAGCTGTAGTTTACAGAAGTGCTTTATACAGAGAGCAGCCAGTATCAGAAGCGCCTTATACAGAGAGCTGTCATTATCACATGTGCCTTTTACAGAGAGCTGTAATTTACATAAGTGTTTTATACAGAGAGCAGCCAGTATCAGAAGCGCCTTATACAGAGAGCTGTCAGTAACAATAAGAAGTATGAGAGCACACGAGTTAAAGCAAGCAAATCAATTTAATGGACAAATCCAAAAAACATGTACATCCTTAGCGTAGGGAGTATATACTCCCGGTTAAAAGTGCAGAGAAAACAGTGGAAAAGATAAGTGCAGGGCACCTAAACAAACAGCTTACGCATTTCGGCCTAAGCCTTACTCATAGCCTTTAACTGTTAGTAACAAAAGAGCCTTATAGAGAGAGTTGTCAGTAACAGAAGAGCCTTATACAGAGGGATGTCAGTAACAACAGAGGTTTATATAGAGAGCTGTTAGTAAAAAAATATCCTTATACAGAGAGATGTCAGTAACAGGAGAGCTTTATACAGAGAGGTGCTAGTAACTGATGAGCCTTATACAGAGAGCTGTTGGTAACAAAAGAGCCTTATACAGAGAGATGTTAGTAACAGGAGAGCTTTATACAGAGATGTGCTAGTAACAAAAGAGCCTTATACAGAGAGATGTTAGTAACAAGAGAGCCTTATACAGAGAGATGTTAGTAACAGGAGAGCTTTATACAGAGAGATGTTAGTAACAGGGGAGCTTTATACAAAGAGATGTTAGTAACAGGAGAGCTTTATACAGAGAGATGTTAGTAACAGGAGAGCTTTATACAGAGAGATGTTAGTAACAGGAGAGCTTTATACAGAGAGATGTCAGTAACAGGAGAGCTTTATACAGAGAGATGTTAGTAACAGGAGAGCTTTATACAGAGAGATGTCAGTAACAGGAGAGCTTTATACAGAGAGATGTTAGTAACTGAAGAGCTTTATACAGAGAGATGTTAGTAACAGGAGAGCTTTATACAGAGAGATGTTAGTAACAGGAGAGCTTTATACAGAGAGATGTTAGTAGCTGAAGAGCTTTATACAGAGAGATGTTAGTAACAGGAGAGCTTTATACAGAGAGATGTTAGTAACTGAAGAGCTTTATACAGAGATATGTTAGTAACAGGAGAGCTTTATACAGAGAGATGTTAGTAACTGAAGAGCTTTATACAGAGAGATGTTAGTAACAGGAGAGCTTTATACAGAGAGATGTTAGTAACAGGAGAGCTTTATACAGAGAGATGTTAGTAACTGAAGAGCTTTATACAGAGAGATGTTAGTAACTGAAGAGCTTTATACAGGGAGGTGCTAGTAACTGAAGAGCTTTATACAGAGAGATGTTAGTAACTGAAGAGCTTTATACAGAGAGATGTTAGTAACAGGAGAGCTTTATACAGAGAGATATTAGTAACAGGAGAGCTTTATACAGAGAGGTGTCAGTAACTGAAGAGCTTTATACAGGGAGGTGCTAGTAACTGAAGAGCTTTATACAGAGAGATGTTAGTAACTGAAGAGCTTTATACAGAGAGATGTTAGTAACTGAAGAGCTTTATACAGAGATATGTTAGTAACTGAAGAGCTTTATACAGAGAGGTGTCAGTAACTGAAGAGCTTTATACAGAGAGGTGTCAGTAACTGAAGAGCTTTATACAGAGAGATATTAGTAACAGGAGAGCTTTATACAGAGAGATGTTAGTAACAGGAGAGCTTTATACAGAGAGATGTTAGTAACAGGAGAGCTTTATACAGAGAGATGTTAGTAACAGGAGAGCTTTATACAGAGAGATGTTAGTAACTGAAGAGCTTTATACAGAGAGATGTTAGTAACTGAAGAGCTTTATACAGAGAGATGTTAGTAACAGGAGAGCTTTATACAGAGAGATGTTAGTAACAGGAGAGCTTTATACAGAGAGCTGTTAGTAACAGGAGAGCTTTATACAGAGAGATGTTAGTAACTGAAGAGCTTTATACAGAGAGATGTTAGTAACAGGAGAGCTTTATACAGAGAGATGTTAGTAACTGAAGAGCTTTATACAGAGAGATGTTAGTAACAGGAGAGCTTTATACAGAGAGATGTTAGTAACTGAAGAGCTTTATACAGAGAGGTGTCAGTAACTGAAGAGCTTTATACAGAGAGATGTTAGTAACAGGAGAGCTTTATACAGAGAGATGTTAGTAACAGGAGAGCTTTATACAGAGAGATGTTAGTAACAGGAGAGCTTTATACAGAGAGATGTTAGTAACTGAAGAGCTTTATACAGAGAGATGTTAGTAACTGAAGAGCTTTATACAGAGAGATGTTAGTAACTGAAGAGCTTTATACAGAGAGATTTAAGTAACTGAAGAGCTTTAGACAGAGAGATTTTAGTAACTGAAGAGCTTTATACAGAGAGATTGTGTAACAGGAGAGCTTTATACAGAGAGGTGCTAATAACTGAAGAGCCTTATACAGAGAGCTATTAGTAACAGAAGAGTCTTATACAGAGAGATGTTGGTAACAGATGAGTCTTATACAGAGAGATGTTGGTAACAGATGTGCCTTATACAGAGAGATGTTGGTAACAGATGTGCCTTATACAGAGAGATGTTGGTAACAGATGTGCCTTATACAGAGAGATGTTGGTAACAGATGTGTCTTATACAGAGAGATGTTGGTAACAGATGTGCCTTATACAGAGAGATGTTGGTAACAGATGTGCCTTATACAGAGAGATGTTGGTAACAGATGTGCCTTATACAGAGAGATGTTGGTAACAGATGTGCCTTATACAGAGAGATGTTAGTAACAGATGTGCCTTATACAGAGAGATGTTGGTAACAGATGTGCCTTATACAGAGAGATGTTAGTAACAGATGTGCCTTATACAGAGAGATGTTAGTAACAGGAGAGCTTTATACAGAGAGATGTTAGTAACTGAAGAGCCTTATACAGAGAGATGTTAGTAACTGAAGAGCCTTATACAGAGAGATGTTAGTAACAGATGTGCCTTATACAGAGAGATGTTAGTAACTGATGAGCCTTATACAGAGAGCTGTCAGTAAAAGAGGAGCTTTGAACAAACAAATATCAATAGTAAACTTAGAAGAGTCTTATACAGAGATTTGTTTAAAGGGAAATATAACCCAACATTGTTCTTTCATAATTCAGATAGAGCAGTGATTTTAAACAACTTTCTAATTTACTTCTAATAATTTTTCTTCGTTCTCTTGGTATATTTTGTTGAAAAGCAGGGGCCTTAGCATAGGAGCCGGCCCATTTCTGGAGCACTATTTAATATCAACAATATAAATTCTTTATTCAGTCCTAAATAACAGAAACAGATTTTTATTTGTATTGGTTTATTAAGTTATTTTCTGTCTAATTTTGGTGACTTAATTTCAATAAAAGTGTGGTTATTTATTTTATTGGCGTGTAGTTTTTCATTTTAGAGTAATTCAATTCATTAAAAGTCTAATATTATTAATACAATTATAGAAAAAACCTATTTTAAAATCATTTGGGGAAAAAGGTCATTTTCGGTTTCGGTTTTTGGCCAAGGGCATCCTGAATTTTCGGGTTTCGGTCCCAAATTTTCATTTCGGTGCATCCCTACATACAAATATACAGTATCTCACAAAAGTGAGTACACCCCTCACATTTTTGTAAATATTTTATTATATCTTGTCATGTGACAACACTGAAGAAATTACACTTTGCTACAAAGTAAAGTAGTGAGTGTACAGCCTGTATAACAGTGTACATTTGCTGTCCCCTCAAAATAACTTAACACACAGCCATTAATGTCTAAACCGTTGGCAACAAAAATGAGTACATCCTTAAGTGGAAATGTCCAAATTGGGCCCAAAGTGTCAATATTTTGTGTGGCCACCATTATTTTCCAGCACTGCCTTAACCCTCTTGGGCATGGAGTTCACCAGAGCTTCACAGGTTGCCACTGGAGTCCTCTTCCACTCCTCCATGATGACATCACGGAGCTGGTGGATGTTAGAGACTTTGCGCTCCCCCACCTTCTGTTTGAGGATGCCCCACAGATGCTCAATAGGGTTTAGGTCTGGAGACATGCTTGGCCACTCCATCACCTTTACCCTCAGCTTCTTTAGCAAGGCAGTGGTTGTCTTGGAGGTGAGTTTGGGGTCGTTATCATGTTGGAATACTGCCCTGCGGCCCAGTCTCCAAAGGGAGGGGATCATGCTCTGCTTCAGTATGTCACAGTACATGTTGGCATTCATGGTTCCCTCAATGAACTGTAGCTCCCCAGTGCTGGCAGCACTCATGCAGGCACAGACCATGACAATCCCACCACCATGCTTGACTGTAGGCAAGACACACTTGTCTTTGTACTCCTCACCTGGTTGCCGCCACACAAGCTTGACACCATCTGAACCAAATAAGTTTATCTTGGTCTCATCGGACCACAGGACATGGCTCCAGTAATCCATGTCCTTAGTCTGCTTGTCTTCAGCAAACTGTTTGCTGGCTTTCTTGTGCATAATCTTTAGAAGAGGCTTCCTTTTGGGATGACAGCCATGCAGACCAATTTAATGCAGTGTGCGGCGTATGGTCTGAGCACTGACAGGCTGATCCCCCAACCTTTCAACCTCTGCAGCAATGCTGGCAGTACTCATTGTCTATTTCCCAAAGACAACTTCTGGATATGATGCTGAGCACGTGCACTCAACCTCTTTGGTCGACCATGGCGAGGCTTGTTCTTAGTGGATCCTGTCCTGTGAAACCGCTGTATGGTCTTGCCCACTGTGCTGCAGCTCAGTTTTAGGGTCTTCGCAATCTTCTTATAGCCTAGGCCATCTTTATGTAGAGCAAAAATTATTTTTTTCAGATCCTCAGAGAGTTCTTTGCCATGAGGTGCCATGTTGAACTTCCAGTGACCAGTATGAGAAAGTTTGAGAGCGATAACACCAAATGTAACACACTTGCTCCTCATTCACATCTGAGACCTTGTAACACTAACAAGTTACATGACACCGGGGAGGGAAAATGGCTAATTGGGCCCAATTTGGACATGTCCACTTAGGGGTGTACTCACTTTTGTTGCCAATGGTTTAGACATTAATGGCTGTGTGTTGAATTATTTTGAGGGGACATCAAATTTACACTGTTATACAGGCTGTACACTCACTAATTTACATTGTAGCAATGTGTCATTTCTTCAGTGTTGTCACATGAAAAGATATAATAAAATATTTACAAAAATGTGAGGGGTGTACTCACTTTTGTGAGATACTGTATATATTGTGTCTGTGGGAAGTGAGCAACTTTTAGAAATTAGAAAAAAAGTGACCTTAGTCGCCAGAGGGCGCTATTGGCAATATGAATGTACGGTGTTAAAATACTAGATAAACTATTCAATAAAATAATGAAACATAAATATACAAATGTATTGCAAATACCCTATATATGACGATAATGTATCTTATACAGAAATTATATACATTTAAATAATGGAAAATGGAACCTCATTAAAGACTGATGTATTCTACTTCAATATGCAAAGTCCATTGACATCAAATAAAGGACGTTCCAATGTGAAGTGGCGTTGTACTAAGTCCCAAATGTTCACTTGAAAAATCTCACTTCATCCGGCCGCACCCTCCAAACTTTATCCAGCAGGAAAAAGAGACTTCTAGAAGATGGAAAAAGAAAGGCGCACAAATGTGTGTATCGATAAGGACAATAGGAAGACAGACTGCTATTAATCTGTGCGCAGGGTACTCACAATAGTAAAAAGAACACCGGTGTGCTTGTGGACACTGGCTGGTAATCAGAGCTGACCAGCTGGCTCTCTCCGGTATGCAACTCTCCTTGGGCAGTTAAGGCGTCTGGTAGTGAACTGCTTGTTATATATAGATTCCAGGCACAAGTTTTTCTTAAAACAAAAACTTTTATTACTAGCTCTGCAAATGAGCCTTGGAACATCAAAGTGATTCAACAAGCATGTGAAAATAGCAAGTAAAAATTGCTACGTGTTTCTCGGCTCTCCTGGCCGTTTCATCAGGCATACTAAACAAGTTTTAAAACCGGCTTTTATTGCCGCCACTACCAGACGGAAAAAATTCACACCCCTAATGGGTGTGTGCACAGGTTAGCCAATGAGGATGCAGGGATCAAGGGGAGTGTACACACAAACACCTTTGGCCAATGGGAAGATAAAATCCAAGGGGTAATGTGTAAATATTTATTTTTACTGAAGGAAAAGCTTTAGACCAAAGGCGCTTGTGTGTTGACTCGGGGGGGGGGGGGGTGTATACTGCTCTGACAGATCGTGAATGTCCATTGACAACGCTCCTATTACATATACAATATTAAAAACATAGATGCAGTCACAGATGATAACAATTTTTACTGTGATTAATTGTTTTCAAAAAGGTTTATTGTGTAATGTATGTTACCCTAAAGTACAATTGATAAATGCCTTCATCTTGAATAGAAATTATAATAATATGTATCCTATTGTGACGCTCGTGGTAATGGGGAATAGTGTAGCGAATTAATAGATGTGGCTTAAAAGAACATGATAAACAAGTGCACATAAACATCTATTATGTGCTCCTTAGTAGTCGGTGATAGGTATGATAATAATCGAGGACCGCAAACCGCTGTTGTGAAAATTGTTTAATATGTTACTGTGACATTATACTATAGAGTGTTGTTTGATATAGAGTGATAAGTGCATATACATAAAATAGGCAGCTTTAACGCTGTTGTGGGGAATAATTATTTATATGTTGCGGGGACAGGGTGTGATGGATAATGTTCTCGTACTAAATGGAAGTGACTAAACCTAATATGGGGGGTGTCTAAATGTATGTGTAATAAAATATCACTAAATAAAAAATAAATTTATGAACGTGAGTACATCATATCTTAATTATAATTTAAATTATTAGACCCTATATATGAAGACCTAAATGGATAAAATTGGTGAATGGTATAGTAGGATATCACTAAATAAAGAATAAATTAACGAACGTGAGTAAATCAGATCTTAATTATAATTTAAATTATTTGACCCTATATACAAAGACCTAAATGGATATAAAATTTGGTAAATGGTGTGAAAGTGAATACATATATACCTAAAATAATATGTAAAAAATATATATTTATATGGACCCATTGCGTTAGCCGGAGGGGAACGATATATTATACAATTAATAGGATATGTTGACATAATATGAAATACACTGATAAATGTTAAAATAAAATCATGTATATATAATCACAGTAAAGTATAGTCTGTGACTTCATCCAAATTGATATCATTACTATCTAAAAATCACAAATATCTACACAAAAACAATCATAAAATATAAAAATGTATCTATATTATGGAATAAACCGATAAAATATTAAATTTAAAAAGTGATATAGACACAACCTAACAGCACTGCATTGTCTTGTATCAACTAAACCTCCTGTATATACTAAGAACATGGGGTATATGTAACTCTGCAAATACATAAACATGAAGTATTGATCGAATGATGGGGCTTCAATATGGACCGGAGAAAATTAACCAGAACAAGTGTATGTATATATATATATATATATATATATATATATATATATATATATATATATATATATATATATATAACAAGTAAACCTAAATTATTATTGTCTCAAAAAGCAGCAGAATCTATAACCTCATTTAGCCCATTCGGAAACAAAGAACCAAACCTATAAATCCAAAAGGTTTCCCTTTGGCGCAATTTGGTGAACCTATTATATTTATTGGAAGCAGGGATGCTTTCAAGTGGTGTAATGGTAAAGGGGCAATTCTCTCCATTGTGTTCATGGATGTAGTGTCGAGATGCACTATGCTTGGTAGATTTATTCTTAATATTGCGATGATGTTCGCTCCATCTGGTGCGAACATTTCCTATCGTACGCCCCAAGTATTGCAGTCCACATTTACAAGATAATATATAAATAACATATGATGAGCTGCATGTCAAATTATCTTCAATATGAAATATTTCCCCAGTGGTATGTGATCTGATAGTTTTCACACGGTGTGTTATGTATTTACACATATGGCATCTTGTTTTCCCACATTTCTAGACACCCTTACGACCAGTTGGGTTCCTGTATACTGTACTTTTAATTGCTCTTTTTGAAATAACTACTTTACTAGGAGCCAGAGACTGTTTAATTGTGGGAGCCCTTTTGAAAACAATGTTAGGTGTACAATTTAGATTTTTCTTTAATATCGGATCTTTAAGTAAAATTGGCCAGTGCTTTTGTAATACTTTTTTTATACATTTAAAATTTGAATTGTATTGGGTCACAAAACAAGGTTGTTTTGTTTTATCCATAGTGTCATTGGTGTTTTCAAAGTTCTTCTTACTTTGGAGAATGGTGGATCTATCTAATTTGCATGCTTTTTCAAACCCATTTAAGATGATGTTCAAAGGATAACCCTTTTCTTCAAATCTTTTAATTAGAATATTATATTGTTCATGGAATGTTTCTGTTGAACTACAGTTCCTCTTAATTCTACAGAATTGGCTGTATGGTATGTTATTTTTCCACTGTTGGTAATGGTTGCTGGTATAATGGAGAAAGTCATTGCAGTCAACCGATTTAAAAAATGTAGATGTGGATATATTATTTTCTCTATCCCAAGTTAGTACTAGATCTAAAAATTCTATCTTTTCTAGTTGGATATTAGAAGTAAATTGAATACCCATTGAGTTATCATTGAGATCCAAACAAAATAGTTTGGCCTCTTCTACTGTCTCTTTAAAAATAAAATCATCTATGTAATGGCCATAGAACACCAGGTTTGCCCTCCAATTTGAGTTATAGATATATTTATCTTCAAAATAACCCATGACTAAATTTGCAAAACTTGGGGCAAACCTGGTGCCCATGGCCGTACCTTTAACCTGTAAATAAAATTATCTAAAAATTGAAAATAATTATGTTTCAATATAAATTCAATGAGTGTCAAAATGTATTCCTTTTGGATAATAGGCATGTAAATGTCGTCATCTAGATAATATTTCGTAGTAAAAAGACCCAATTCATGAGAAATATTGGAATAAAGGGCACTCACATCTGCAGTTACCCAAATAACATCTTTACTCTGTTTAAAATCCTTGATTTTATATAGTAGATCTGTGGTATCTCGGATAAAAGATGGTAGATTTTGGACATATTTTTGAAGGAAGCTATCGATATATTGTGATAATTTATCGGTAAGGCTATTAATGCCTGCGATGATGGGCCGACCTCGGGGTTTGAGGCGATCTTTATCAATTTTGGGGAGATGGTGGTAGTAGTATGGCATCGAAGGATGTATAGGAGTTAAAAATGTCCTTTCTTTAGTATTCAAAATGCCCATACTACTACCATCCTCCAAAATCTGCAGTAATTTTTGTAAAAATACCTGTGTGGGATTTTTTTTCCAATGTTCTATAATATTCCACATTGAAAAGGATGTTCTGGGCCTCACTTACATAATCTCTGTAATCTTGCAGGACAATCCCACCCCCCTTGTCAGCCTGTCTGATCACCAGGGAAGAGTCATTGGCTAAAGATTTAAGAGCTCTTTCCTCATTAGGCCATAATTTTTTATGTTTATTGGGAAATCTAGGTAATTTGTCAAAGTCTTCCATCACTAATTGCTGAAAAAGATCAATATATGTTACATCATCCTTAGGAGGATTGAAGTTTGATGGTAAAGCCAAAGGGGTATGTATGATACCTTCAAACATTTCTTCTGTTATTAGATCTGGTTCAGCATAAATAGTATGCGTCTGACTATTCATAGAGTGGGTAAGAATAGGTATACCTTCTATATTTCTTTTTTTGAGAGTATTTAAGGAAAAATATCTCTGTAGCGATAATTTTCTAGTGTATTTATTCAAATCCACAAATAAATTGAAGAGTTTATGTGGATTGGGGGGACAATAGGACAAACCTCTTCCCAAAATTCTGACCTCATCGTTGGTTAACTCATGGGAAGAAAGATTAATATACCTTTAGCTAGTTTTTGTAGTTGCTTTTTTTGTGCGGTGTTGCCTCTCCCTCGTCTTCCCCGTTTGGGTAGGGCCTTTTTCTTTTTTTTGTTGTTGTAATTGTTGGCTTAGTTGTTGTGAGTGTGATGTATTCGGAGGGCCTATGTTCAATTTTTACTTTTAGAAATTATACTACATTATACAAAAATGTATATTGTTCATATATATATATATATACAAACTTAAAAAGGCAGATGCTTCCTCGAGCTATACTATTGTATGTGGCTTACACAGATAGTAGTACCAATATCTTCCTGGTACCAATAAGCAGCTATAATATTGTACACACAAAGACATTGGCATACAGGATATTTTCTACCTGTTCCTACATCAGTGCGCAATTGCCGCTAGAAGAGTAATTTTGCTGTTATAAGATCAGATTTCTGACAAATCGTTTCCGGCTCTGACAGATACAGCATGCAACTTGTAGTAGTAGAGAGCCCCATGCATATTTTAAGGTCTGCCATATACATTCAAAACAGAAAAAAAAAAAAAGTTTAGTGTTCACTTAAAGGGATATGAAACCCAAAAAATTTCTTTCATGATTCTGATAGATTTTAAACAACTTTCTAATTTACTTCTATTATAAAATTTGCTTTGTTCTTTGCTATCTTTGTTTGAAAAGCTGGGATGTATGCTTGGGAGCCGGCCCATTTTTGGAGCACTGTATGGCAGCAGTTTAGCAAGAATGTTATCCATTTGCAAGAGCACTAGAGGGCAGCATTTCCTACCATATAGTGCTCCAGATGCCTACCTAGGTATCTCTTCAACACCGCATTTTATAGGAACGGAGCAAATTTGATAATAGAAGAAAAATGGAAAGTTTTTAAAATGCTCTGTCTGAATCACAAAATCCATTTTTTGGGTTTCATATCCCTTTTAATTGACATTCAAAATATAGATTCAGTATTCACCCTTAGACACTAAATAGAAGCACAACTGCATAAAAGCACAATGTTGTAACATATCTCAGCCTAATGTCACTATCCCTTTAAGAAATCCTTTTCTGACTGCTGCATTTGGGCAGTATTCACATTCAGCTTGCCTGCCTGCCTGATTAATCATTCATGCACCTGATTACCTCAGCCTCTTTTTAAGCCTTCTCAGGTCTAATGTGCCTTGCATTAACATTGAAGTTGTGATCCTGAACAGAGGTCTGTGACTGTTTCCTGCATGAACTTAGCAACTATTCCAAGATACAGCATTTCCTATTACCTATGCAAAATATCATCAAACCGCAAGTATCAAAAATATCTCCATTCTGTTTC
Source organism: Bombina bombina (assembly GCF_027579735.1). NCBI lineage: Eukaryota > Metazoa > Chordata > Amphibia > Anura > Bombinatoridae > Bombina > Bombina bombina. Next base: position 699,507,760 of record NC_069504.1, on the reverse strand, counting down.
CTGGACACAGCTACTTAACAATCTCTGAACTTTATTATAATTCAACTATGCTTTTGTTTACCATCACTCTCTAATTACAACAGCATCTTACTCAGAACTTTATAACTATTTCTCTGCTACAAGTTGTCATTGCTGAAATATCCTGCTGCAAATATGTTAACATATTCTGAACTCTGCATCTATGTGTTCAATTAAAAGCTTTCCTGTGATTCTCCAATATATGTTCAAACAGTAATTAATGCCTTAAACTTAACTTTCACCTGTGCTGCTCTGCTAATTACTGACATACAGCTCATTATAATAATATGTACTGTGAACCTGCAATAAACCAAGTTTGCATCTAAATGCACAAACAGTAATTAATGCCTAAACTTGCAGCTTGTCTAAGTACCTGTGCAGCTGTGCTTTAACTCTGACATACAGCTTTATATAATATTATGTACTGTGAACCTGCAACAATCCTTAGTTTGCATCTAAGTGTCAAACTTTCACCAGGTTACTCTGAAGCCTGAACATTCCACTTTGCTATATTTCTCTCTCATTGAATCCTGCAGTTACTTCTATTAACTAACTATAAGTCACAGTGAACTCAGAATATATTGTATACAAATGTTGCACTCTCCATTTATTCTACAATAACTTCTAGCAACTATGAATCACAGAATATCATCTATCCACGTCCAGGATACTCTTCCCCGGGTCAGGGGTCGGTGTCTTCAAATCCCTACCACTGCCCCGAGGGTCTGTTTCCTGAGCGCATGTACACCGGATCATGACAGAATGTTAATGCCTAAAAAAGGGATCCGCAGTGGTAGTGGATGCACCGACCCTCAAAGGAAAATAAAAAATTACAACATAACTCAGACCCAAGCAATCCCTAAAGGAAAAACAGAAGATTTTCAAACTTTAAAAAATTTAAAGACACAGTACTCCCATTCTAGACAATCCTCTACTCATGTTCGTGGTTACCATTTTGGTGAAACTGATCCTGAATCTGACTATGAAAATGAAGAGGATTTAACCATAGCTTCAGCAGAAAAAATTCAGGCTTTCAAAGATTTAAAGAGACAGAACCACTTTTCCAAAATGTCATCTGTTCATGTTCGTGATTACCATTTTGGTGAAACTGATTCTGAATCTGACTATGAAAATGAAGAGAATATATCCATCGATTCAGCAGAAAAAAATCAGATCTTTAAAGATTTAAAGAGACAGAACCACTTTTCTAGAATTTCATCTGTTCCTCATGTTTGTGATTCCTATCCTGATGATACTGATTCTGAGTCTGTATATGTCAACAAGGAGGATGACTTCACAGATCCAGCTGAATTGGCATTAGACTGGTATGACCGCAACTTTAATTCGCCACAAACTCAGACAAGACCTCAACCTATTTGCTATAATGACATCCTTGGTTGTTATATTTACAACATGGATGATACAGACAGCTCCCATCATGAAACCTCTCATGGAAATACTGATATTACCATGGATTCGTTAGATTGGACAGATTCAGAGCTGGAAGAAAGGACATCTGGTTTACAGACTGCTGTTAGGAGTAAAGGTCCGCTCAACTACTATGCTGATTTATCACATCAGAATTATGCATCCAGTGATGAAGAGGATTTCTGTTCTCAACCTTACTACAAGCCACAATGGCAGCAACTTAAGAAGCCTCATACTGGGAAGAAATCTAAGCTCTCTAAGAAAAAGAAGAAGAAGAAGAAAATCCTTCTGCCCACAGAAAATCAGAAGTGCAAAGAGGAAACTCAGCCTGATTCCCCTGTTTTAGATTCTGTTGTACCAGACCCTCTCTTGCCTCCTGACACTGTCAACACCGAGCTGGATGATGTCTATAGTCACTATCAGTCTCTTCTTAAAGCATCTAATGGTATCTCTTCTCAGACTCTACAACAACTACAAAAACTGTTTCCAACTATTGATTTCTTGCATCCCTCTCATGCTGCCTCAATACCTGTAAACCCTGTGCTAGAAGCAAAAGATAATTCTGTTCCAGATATACAACCTTTCAGTTTACCAGAGATAATCCCTGGAGAATTTAGCTCTGATATTCAAACTCAAATAAGCATGCCTGCTGAACTCCAGATAACTTCTCAGTCAGAATCTTGTGTCACAATTCCTCCGCATCTACCTGAGTGTGGCATATTGCAGTACACTTCACCTTCTCAAAATTCTTCTGTTATTGCATCTAAGAAATTGTTTCCCTTGGGAGATACTTTGCATCAACCTACATTTTCTACTACTTCAGTTTCCTGTACAGGAATTCCTGATACTCAATCCTGTGAGGACAACTTTGAACCAAGTTTGCAAGTGGACATTCTTGAACCTGAAACTTGTACAAAAGTTCTTCAAGAAGATTCCCCTGTGCCCATTCCTGTTCCTGTTTTCCATGATTATACTACTAAACCTGACATCAAGGTGGACTCTCCTGTTTTTGACCCTGGTATGGGTATTCCTTTGTTTAACCCAGAAATGGGTGTAATAATACTTGATCCTGAAGATAGCCATGCCCTCTACTCAGAAGCGAGTATGGTTCTTGGCTCTAAAGTGGGTCTTGTTAATTCTTCGTTTATGAACCCTGAAGAAAGCCTTGCCCTCTGCTCAGAAGAGAGTATGGTTCCTGGCTCTAAAGTGGGTTCTTTTTCTTTCTCTATAGTTGAACATTGCCCTGGCATGGGCATTCCTTCACCTGATCCTACTGAGGATATTCCTGAACCTTGCCCAGATGTGGGTACTTCTGAACATTGCCCTGGCATGGGCATTCCTTCACCTGATCCTACTGAGGATATTCCTGAACCTTGCCCAGATGTGGGTACTTCTGAACATTGCCCTGGCATGGGCATTCCTTCACCTGATCCTACTGAGGATATGACTGAAACTTGCCCAGATGTGGGTATTCCTGAACCTTACCCTGGTGTGGACATTCATATACCTATTCTTAGTGAGAACACTTTTGATTCTGAATCCAGTAAGGAGACATTTCATTTTGAATTAGAAGATGGCAAGAACTGGACAAATCTTGCACTCTACACTCCTATCTCCTATTTTGAAGAAAGCCCTGCTATTGCGTTAGAAGTGGCTATAGCTTTTTCTTTTGGAGTATATCTAATCCTCAGCCAAGAGGTTAATTCTGAGGATACTCAAATCTCTGACCCAAAGGTGGTTAATCTGGTTATCAATCCAGAATGCTGCATCTCTATTTCTGAAGCTGAGGAAAGCCTATTCATATCTCTAGGACTGGCTGCCTTTTCATTGGCTATATACATGGTCATCTATCATGAAGAACATCCACCTGTCTACCCTCAGGATGATTCTGTGGTAGGAAGCTCATTGTATGTTACGTTCATGCATTCTCACGATGACTACAAAAAAGTTGACTTCAAGTTTTGCTCTCATCATTGTCAAGATCTTTTGATACCTGAATTACATGGCCTTTACTTCGTCATTCAACTTTTTCAAGAGATCTCCAACCCTCCTTTCTTGATTTCCGATTGGACTCACTACCTCCATACACCTACTACCGATTCTCCATATCAATTTTGTTCTCTCTCCTTTTGGATTGTATTGGGCGCCCGGAGGTCGCCTTTAAGGAGGGGAATCTGTAACATATCTCAGCCTAATGTCACTATCCCTTTAAGAAATCCTTTTCTGACTGCTGCATTTGGGCAGTATTCACATTCAGCTTGCCTGCCTGCCTGATTAATCATTCATGCACCTGATTACCTCAGCCTCTTTTTAAGCCTTCTCAGGTCTAATGTGCCTTGCATTAACATTGAAGTTGTGATCCTGAACAGAGGTCTGTGACTGTTTCCTGCATGAACTTAGCAACTATTCCAAGATACAGCATTTCCTATTACCTATGCAAAATATCATCAAACCGCAAGTATCAAAAATATCTCCATTCTGTTTCCTGGACACAGCTACTTAACAATCTCTGAACTTTATTATAATTCAACTATGCTTTTGTTTACCATCACTCTCTAATTACAACAGCATCTTACTCAGAACTTTATAACTATTTCTCTGCTACAAGTTGTCATTGCTGAAATATCCTGCTGCAAATATGTTAACATATTCTGAACTCTGCATCTATGTGTTCAATTAAAAGCTTTCCTGTGATTCTCCAATATATGTTCAAACAGTAATTAATGCCTTAAACTTAACTTTCACCTGTGCTGCTCTGCTAATTACTGACATACAGCTCATTATAATAATATGTACTGTGAACCTGCAATAAACCAAGTTTGCATCTAAATGCACAAACAGTAATTAATGCCTAAACTTGCAGCTTGTCTAAGTACCTGTGCAGCTGTGCTTTAACTCTGACATACAGCTTTATATAATATTATGTACTGTGAACCTGCAACAATCCTTAGTTTGCATCTAAGTGTCAAACTTTCACCAGGTTACTCTGAAGCCTGAACATTCCACTTTGCTATATTTCTCTCTCATTGAATCCTGCAGTTACTTCTATTAACTAACTATAAGTCACAGTGAACTCAGAATATATTGTATACAAATGTTGCACTCTCCATTTATTCTACAATAACTTCTAGCAACTATGAATCACAGAATATCATCTATCCACGTCCAGGATACTCTTCCCCGGGTCAGGGGTCGGTGTCTTCAAATCCCTACCACTGCCCCGAGGGTCTGTTTCCTGAGCGCATGTACACCGGATCATGACAAATGTCCTTACTCAGGAGCTCTTCATTAAATCATAAGAGGTTATAATATGTGGAGAAGTTCTGATTACCATACAGCCTCTGAGGAAGAGGAATCGAAATGCGTCAGGTGCTGTGGTAGGGGTCCTCGGAGTATATGCATTGAGTTGAATGGCATTTTAACTTGTTGCAATAAAATAGACTATATATTCAGTATAAGGTTCTGATTGACATGTTTAGTGACTGTGGGCTTAAACTTTGACTAAATGATTATCGTCACAAAAGGTCGTACCATAAAACTAAAAGGCTATAATAATGTGTGCTTTGTTTAACACAAGCAAAGGATTTGAACACGTAGTTAAAGTACTATTTGGTAGCCACAGAGCAGTGCTAGTCCCGAGCTGACCCAATCACAACCTAGCGGTGCAACTACTGCTGCTGACTGGGTGACCAGTAGTTTCCGCTTGAGACAGAAGTGCTCTGTGGCTTACAAACAGTACTTTAACTATGTGTTTAACCATTTAGGTAGTGTTGTGACATTGCCATCTTAAGATTTGGTGTCAGAAGTAAAGTTTTGATTCTGGCTTAACCTAACTGGACCATATAAAAAAGGCTCTCTCTGTTGGTCGCTTACACTTAGTCTATAATACATAAAAGACAAGTGCATATTTTACCATTGTTGGTATGTATGTATATGTATATGTATGTGTGTGTGTATATATATATATATATATATATATATATATATATATATATATATATATATATATATATATATATATATATATCTATCACACACACACACACACGTGTGTGTGCGCGCATACATACCCACGCACACATATATAAACGCATACACACACACATAGATATATACATTATATATATATATATATATATATATACACGCATACATACACGCATACACACAGACACACATATATATATATATATATATATATATATATATATATACACACACACACATATATATATATATATATATATATATATATATATATATATATATATATATATATACACACACATATATATCACACACACACCACACACATATATATGACACACACACACCAAGCTATTGGTAGATCATATAACTACATGGACTATGGTGATAGATGTACCAACCTTTCCAACTTGCTGATGAGCCGCCCTCAGCCTCCTGAGCCAGCTCCTTTTTCAGCTCAGTGCAGTGGTTCTGTGAAGGAGGTCGGACTTGGTGGTGAAAGACAAGTCACGTTGGTGGCTGCAGAGGGATACACATATACCCAGCAGCAATAAACGGCCATCCACAGGCACCCACTGCCCACCTCCTGCAGCCTCCAGAAAGACAAACGCTTCCACTAGTGCCGGCCCAGTCCCTGGGTAAGAGCTGCAGGTCCTACCTTGATGGATTGAGGCTCAGCTTTTGTGTTTGATGTGTTGTGGTGCTGCCTGTGCGGGATGGGGCTACAGCACCCGGCTCACCAGGCATTTGCCCGGTATGCCCAATAAGCAATCTGGGCCTGATTCAGACAGAACATGCAACTTTTTAAACAACTTTCCATTTTATTTACCTTATCAAAATTGCTTTGTTATTTTGGTATCCTTTTTTGAAGAGCAAACCTAGGAGCAGAAATGCACTACTAGGAGCTAGCTGAATACATCAGGTGGGCCAATGACAAGAGGCATATGTTTATCCACCTATCACCATTTAGGACCCAGCAGTGCCTTGCTGCACCTTAGCCTACCTAGGTTTACTGTTCTATTTAGACAATAAAAACAGCAACATTTCGGGGTTGATCCCCTTTATCATACTCAAATTAAAGGGACAGTCAAGTCCAAAAAATCACTTTCATGATTCAAATAGGGCATGTAATTTTAAACAACTTTCCAATTTACTTTTATCACCAATTTTGCTTTGTTCTCTTGGTATTCTTAGTTGAAAGCTAAACCTAGGAGGTTCATATGCTAATTTTTTAGACCTTAAAGGCCGCCTCTAATCTGAAAGCATTTTGACAGTTTTACACCACTAGAGGGCATTAGTTCATGTGTTTCACATAGATAACATTGAGCTCACGCACGTGAATTTACTGAGGAGTGAGCACTGATTGACTAAAATGCAAGTCTGTCAAATGAACTGAAATAAGGGGGCAGTCTGCAGAGGCTTAGATACAAGGTAATTACAGAGGTAAAACATGTATTATTATAACTGTGTTTGTTATTCAAATCTGGGGAATGGGTAATAAAGGGATTATCTATCTTTTTTAAACAACAAAAATTCTGGTATTGACTGTCCCTTTAACATGCAAACTTCAAGACTTTTTAATCTTATTTTTCGCACCAAATACCTTTGGCTGTGTACATACTCCATCTTGTGGACATTTTATGTAATTACATCTCTTACACATTCATACATTTTGTATATAAATACATCTCTTCTAAAAAAAAAAAAATTAAAAAGGAAAAGAAACAATTCAAAACTGGATACTATCAAATCTAACCATTTATCCTACCTTCACATGGAGATTTATACAGAAGATTAATATGGGGAAACATAAGGACAGGGAATAAAAGAAGAACCTTAGTTAAAGAAACAAGTAAGGTCATAATCTTTAGTTAGGCCCCTAGGGGGCAATCTTTCTAGTTTATGTATCCACCACGTCTCCCTTTGTTTTAATAATTTTTCCTGTCCATACCATCTCTGGAAGGCCATATGTGATCTTTAACTTGCCATCTCAATTGGCTTATGCCATGTTTTTTTCCAGAAAATATCTGGACAAGGAAGCCTCCAGATTCCTACACAGATTCGAGCGGTGTTGGCTCATACTGTCCCTCACTTTGCATGACGTTTCCCCTATATATACACAAAGGAACACGGCCACTTTATAAGATACACTACATGGGGGGTTTCACATGTAAAGAACCCATTGATTTTGTACTTTTTACCACTATGGGGATGATGAAAATTTTCACCTCTTATAATAGAGCTGCAGCTCGTGCAATTTAAACATGGGAAACCACCCGTTTTTTTACTCCCTATATGTGTTTGTATGCGTTCCTTACTGGGCCCTACATCTGTTTTGACCAAATGGTCTCTCAAGCTTTTGACCCTCCTGTGTGCCATTAGTGGGGGATTTTTTAATAAACACACTTGTTGATTACAGTCTCTCAGAATGTGCTAATTTTTGCATATGATCTTTGAAATCTTATCCCTCAATGTGCTATACTGTGAAACAAAAACCATCCTGTTCCCTTTTTCTCTCTTACTTTGGTTGGTGATGTTCCCTTTTATTTCTTTCACTTTATTCTGTATTAGACTCATAGATGATGCTTTCTTCGAATTCATTCATAAACAAATTGGCGTATGATAGGGTTATATTGGGTTCCACTGTCGCATCATCATAAGCCAATTTTTTCACGAATGAATTCGAAGAAAGCATCATCTATGAGAATGATAAATTTAAAGAATATGGAGCGCTATGGTGGCGCTACATTGATGATGTGTTTGGCGTGTGGTGGGGTGACAGTGGAACCCTCTTAGATTTTGTGAGAGTATTGAACTCCATGGTAAGAGTTCTGGAGTTTACTGTTGCTCACAGTGAACAATCAGTGTCATTTTTAGATACCAAGTCTATAAGACAGGTAACTATCTAAAGTTTGACCTACACTCTATTACAATATGACAGCTTCCACCTTAAGACATTGATAGATTCTCTTCCTAAGAGTCAACGTCTCAAGGTTAAAAGAATAGTGAGTGAGGAGAAGGACTGTGAACACAGAATGCAGGAAATGTCCAAAAAGTTCACAGAGGGTATCCAGTGAGTCTAATACAGAATAAAGTGAAACAAATTAAAGGGAACATCACAAAACAAAGTAAGGGAGAGAAAGAGAATAGGATGGTTTTTGTTTCACAGTATAGCCCATTGAGGGATAAGATTTTAAAGATCATACGCAAAAATTGGCAAATCCCCCACTAATGGCACACAGGAGGGTCAAAAGCTTGACCATTTGGTCAAAACAGACGTAGGGCACTGCACGAGCTGCAGCTCTATTATAAGAGTTGAAAATTTTCATCATCCCCACAGTGGTAAAAAGTACAAAATCAATGGGTTCTTTACATGTGAAACCACCCATGCAGTGTATCTTATAAAGTGGCCGTGTTCCTTTGTGTATATATAGGGGAAACGTCATGCAAAGTGAAGGACAGAATGAGCCAACACTGCTCGAATATAAGGTGTAGGAATCTGGAGGCTCCCCTGTCCGGATATTTTCTGGAAAAAAGCCATGGCATAAGCCAATTGAGATGGCAAGTTAAAGATCACACATGGCCTCCCAGAGATGGTATGGACAGGGAAAATTATTAAAACAAAGGGAGATGTGGTGGATACATAAACTAGAACCATTGGCCCCTACTTCTTTAACTAAAGTTATTCTTTATGTTTCCTTATATTAATCTTCTGTATAACTCTCCATGTGAAGGTAGGATAAATGGTTAGATTTGATAGTATCCAGTTTTGAATAGTTTCTTTTCCTATTTAATTTAGTTTTCAGAAGAGATGCATTTATATACAAAGTTTATGAATGTGTAAGAGATGTAATTACATAAAATGTCCACAAGATGGAGTATGTACACAGCCAAAGGTCTTTGGCATGAAAAATAAGATTTAAAAGTCTTGAAGTTTCTGTTAACGTGAGCATAATTAAGGGGATCAAACCCGAAAACGATGCTGTTTTTATTGTCTAAATATTAGCATTATTAATATATTTTGGTGCTGTTGACGTTGTTGGAGTGATATATTTGTTTATAAAATATTTTACCAGGAAGTATACATTGAGATGTCTCTCATTTTCAAGTATGTGCGGGATGAACAAAACATTGCATTGATAAAATAGGGTACAATAAAATACAAAAACAATAATAATAAACAGTATAACAAAATGTAACATAGAACAGGTAGGAAATATATAATCAACCATAACAGGTGCATTCTGTTTTGAGATATGCAGAGAGGGATCTCTTAAAGGATATTAGGCTTTGGGAAGGTTAGAAAGTGTGGGAATAGTAAAGAGACACTGCTGAAGGGACTTGGCAGTGTCTCTTGTACTATCGTGCACCGTTCAGTAGTGCTGTGTTAACTATTGTTGCATAGGTTTACTGTTCAGCACACGGGATACTAAGACAACAGGAACATTTTATAATATGAGTAAAATAGATAGTAGTTTACAATTGCATGCTGTGTCTGAATCATAAACATTTCATTTTGTTTTTACTGTCTCTGCATACTGCTTATAAAAGCAGCTGAATAATTTGACACCCAGTGTCATCTTTCATTGTGAAACAGGACACAAATGGTTTGCTCCAGTCTGGGACTCATGTGCTGCTGGATGTAGGGGACATGAGAACTGACTGGCACCAGCCCAGCTTTTCTCTAACTGCATCCCATTGGGATATCTGCTTGATAAGGGGAAAGCCAAGCACAGCGTGGGCCCCCGTAAGGGGAACACTATTGTTATTATAAAGATAGAACGCTTCTAAAATGGTTTAATAACGAACGCATTTTAAAACGATTCATTTGCATTTCTTTGTATAATTTTGCTATTCGTCTTCAGTGTTATCTGTTAATAGAACTTGGACATCGGGGAGGGAGACAGATATCGGGAAAACTGGGAGTTGAACTGGTATTGGAGGTGGCTTTTTAATTCTATAACATTTATTGTAAGGAAGGTGAGCATTCTACTAATTTACTCCTATTATAACATTTTCCTCGTTCTCTTGTTATCTTTATTTGAAAAAGCAGGAATGTACGCTTAGGCGCTGGCCCATTTTTGGTTCAGAACCTGGGTAGCGCTTGCTGATTAGTGGCTACTGGCTACATTTAACACAAATGCACACATCTTCTGTATAATAATTTTTGGAGTCAAGATTCTGTTTAAGCTTTGTGAAACCTATGGCTATGTTAACACAGATTTTTTGTAGCCTATACTTAATTATAGAAACTTAGGTAAAGGAGTTCTTTAAAAACAATTGAATACATTGAAGCAGATAAAATAGATAAGATAAAATGATTACACCCCAACAGATTTGTCAGAAAACCTTTACTTATCTTTCAGAAACAACATATTCTATGGGACACTATACTGTACTACAAAATAATCCCACAAAAGTGGGCCATTGATTGCTGTGGGTGCAAATTAACAAATCTTGGTTGCAAAGTATTTTTCCTAACAAATTCGTTCAAGACCATGTTGCAAAAATGAATACACCCCAATGAAGTCACAGGAGCAAAGCTAATTTGTCTGACAACAAATTCCTCATTAAGAAGAATTTAACTACAGGTGAGTCTAATTATTCATTAAACAGGTGTCCAGCAGACAGTTGATTATAAAAGGGCGCTACTTACCAAAGAAAACCCCTTCCCATGTCATGTGGTCAGCAATGGCACCACAGGGAAGAGAAATGTCACAAGGCCTGAGAAATAAAATAATTTCTTTACACAAGAAAGGTGAAGGAAGGAAAAAGGAAACACAGCGCATCCGCGATTCACAGTATCATTTTATTCACCAAAAAATGACACGCAACCTAAATACACTTACAGGATAGAAGTGTAAGGAAAGCACTTCAGCACAATGCCAACTCGATAAAACAATACTGTGAATCGCGGATGCGCTGTGTTTCCTTTTTCCTTTTTTGTACAGCTTCTTGCCTTGGAATCGAACACAGTTGGAGTCCCGTGAATATTCGGCTGCTCCGCACACAGCAGGACAACTTATAACACCCACATTAAGTGATTCACCAAAATTGCACTCCTTTTACCAGTATTGACTAGACCTAACAGGACTGATCACGTTGGGACTAAGTTAAGTGTGTATAGACTTTTGGAATAATTTTAAACTAGTAACTACTTTCGTTATATTGTTTTTTTACTGTGTGTCTTTTGAATAGTGTGTACTTTCTGGGTTTTATTGCGCTGTTTATCATCTATCAAGAAAGGTGAAGGCTACAAGAAGATCAGCAAAGCTTTACTTATCAGTCAGAATACTGTAGCAAAAGTGATACAAAAATGTAACAAAGATGGAACTGCAACAATCTCACAAAGACGTCCAGGCCATCCACAGAAGGTGACACCTCGACAAGAGCGTCTTCTGATGCCATGCAAGTTCATTGCAGTTAGCTAAAGAAGTAAAAAGCCAAACTGGGGTGATTGTTTCCCATGACACAATACGGCGTACACTGCAGAGGAATGGCATGCATGGGTTTCGTCCACGAAGGAAGCCTCTCCTAAAGCCCAAGTACAAAAAAGTCTGCCTAGAATTTGCCAGGACACATGCTGAAAAAGAAGACTACTGGGACGCTGTACTCTGGAGTGATAAGACCATGATAAATGTTTTTGGAACTGATGGCTTCAAAACTGTATGGTGTCACAAAGGTGAGGAGTACAATGAAAAATGCATGGTGCCTACAGTGAAACGTGGTGGCAGTGTCCTGCTGGTGTCGGGGAGCTGCATTTCATTGATGGTATCGTAAATTCACAGATGTACTGCTCTATATTGAAAGAGAAGATGCTACCATCACTCCATACCCTTGGTCGTCATGCAGTTTTCCAATAAACACACATCTAAGGCCACTGTTGCATTTCTGAAGAAGAACAGTGTGAAAGTGATGCAGTGGCCAAGTATGTCTCCTGATCTAAACCCAATCTAACACCTACGGGGAATTCTGAAGAGACAAGTTGTGCATCACTCTCTATACAGCATCCAGGCTCTAAAAGAGGTCGTTCTTGAAGAATGGAAAAAGAAAGATGTTGCAATATGTTACCAACTTGTTCATTCCATGCCTAGAAGACTTGGTGCTGTCCTTACAAATCATGGCGGTCATAAAAAATACTAGATGTAGTAGTTTTTGTTGTGGGGTGTATTCATTTGTGCATTCACCTACTTTAAGTAAACCTGAAGATTTTGTAATCTTAGTTACATTATTAACTTTACTTTCATTTAATGAGCTAAACAAAAGTTCTATAAAACTTAGTTTTGTCAAAATTATGGACATTGTTCTTGTGTTCAATGAGATATTGATTAAAATCTTACTTTTCAAAATGGGTGTACTTATTTATGCTGAGCACTGTGTGTGTGTAAATATATATATATATATATATATATATATATATATATATATATATATATATATATATATATAATCAAGAGAGAGACTAAAGCACTCAGTGGTCTTTAGTCAACAGTCAAACAATTTTATTGTGATGTGACATTTCGGGGTAAACAAGCCCCTTCTACTGACAAACAAACAGTGAGTCTTATAAAGCCTAGATAGGCCCTTCTCCAGCAATCTGCCAATTGAAGAGCAGCATGTGCAAAAAACAAAACGTGTTACCAAACAGCTAGTTAACTGTGTAAAATATATATAGTGGCTACTAATAATAAAACAGACTCAATGGTGATCATACTCACGCCATAATGGCACCCACACTGAAAACTGCCAAGTCTCCAAGGAATAGTAACAAAATCCTAACATAAAGAATTTATATCAACTAACTCATATAGATGTTGCAGAAAATCACAACACCTCATTGGTGGGGTCACACACACCCCTTCTCATGACATCATGGACCAAAGGATAACAACCCACCATACCAACCATACACCCTGACAAGAGAGAGTATCAGATTAAGCATTTCCTGACCTGCATGACCATGTACATCATTTACCTATTACATTGCCCGTGTGGCAAGTTCTACACTGGCAAAACGTGCAATGATGCACGCACGAGCATGGCGAATCATCGCTCTTCTATCCGTCAAGCCCTGGACACCAAGAAAGCATAACAACCAGTGGCTCACTACTTCCTGGAAGCTAAACATTCCATGAAGGACTTAAGGTTCCATATAATTGACCATGGCCCTCCACTCCAGAGGGGAGGATATAGAGAGAAGATTCTACTCAAGAGAGAGACGAGGTGGATTTTTGTGCTTGGAACTCTTGCACCCAAGGGACTCATTATCAACACGGGATGGCAATGCTATCTCTAAGGACTGTTCACATTGAGAGTCCACAATTTCACTCAGATCTCTGTATGAATATAATACATTTGGGAGCTTTTATGACAGAGTCCACATATATTCATGATGGCTTTTGTGATTTGACCTACATCTATGGTATTTATGTTTTTGATAGTTTTGATATTATCTGCTGTTTTGATAATGTCTGCTGTTTCACATTTTTAAGATGTGCCATTTGTTTATTTTGGCTGAAGTCATGTATATGTCTGCTTTTAATTTAATGTAATCATATACTTTTAACTTTTTCCCCATTTGCACTTTGAAATCCCTTTTTTTTGAGACTCTGTGGTGGTCTATGCACGCCACCGGTGGCACCTCACTGGACTCCTCTCTTTTGTTTTTTAAGCTGTTTGTGACATCCATTATTGTTACTCTTGTCATTTTATATGCCTCTTGTTTCTATGACAGATATTATATGAATATTCGCTATACCGTATCAAACATCTTATGTTTTTATGTGTCTTCCCTTGTGCTTTTGATAACACTTTGCTAATATGATGGGAGTTGCCTCTACTAACAAATGGCCATTTGCCTTCCACATAGGCTTGATTTTGACAGATTTTGCTGCTTTGACACTGAGTCTGTCTCTTGTCTCTATGACAGATATCAGAGTAATGCTAGAGCTTGTCTAAGTTTCTGATTTTTTTTTTTTTCCTTGTTGTGTTGAACATAATTCTGTTTGTTTTTGTGTGTTTTTCCCTTGTGCTTTTGATGACACTTTGCCAATATTATGGTAGTTGCCACTGTTAACCAATGACTATCTACCTTCCACATAGACTTGATTTCAACAGATGTTGGTTTTTCTGCACTGAGCTGTGACATCTTTGGGGTGATAAGCATATGTAGTGTTTATGACCGTAACCAATGGCACGATCAGTTTTTGATGCCTCCCTAAATATTGCCAGCACAGCATCTGCAACTTCTGTTTACTTTAGCCAGCTAATCATCAGAATACAGCAGCGTGACCACACCTCCTCTTTGTGACAAATCAATGCCTTTTTTGTTTGGAGTTGGGCACTATCATGTTATGATGCGTTCGGGGGTGGCCACGCCCCTTTGTGTTTGATTGGTTCTACTGCATTTAGCTTGGAGGTTGCTATGATGACCGTACACGCCCCTTGGGGGTACTATTTTGATAAGTTGAATGTTTTTTATTTTTATCGTCTTATGCTCTGTTGTGTTCTTAAACCGATTGAGCCAGGCTACTAGTTTATGTTTGCTTCTCTCTAAGTATACATTATCGGCTAAATGGCTAGAGATCGGTATGTTAGGTTGTTATCCTTTGGCCCATGACGTCATGAGAAGGTGTTGTGATTTTCTGCAACATCTACAGTTGTGCTCATAAGTTTACATACCCTGTCAGAATTTGATTTCTTGGCCATTTTTAGAGACTATGAATGATAACACAAAAACTTTTCTTTCACTCATGGTTAGTGTTTGGCTGAAGCCATGTATTATCAATCAACTGTGTTTATTCTTTTTAAATCATAATGACAACAGAAACTACCCAAATGACCCCGATCAAAAGTTTACATACCTTGGTGATTTTGGCCTGATAACATGTACAGAAGTTGACACAAAGGAGTTTGAATGGCTTTTAAAGGTAACCATCCTCACCTGTGATCTGTTTTCTTGTAATTAGTGTGTGTATATAAAAGGTCAATGGGTTTCTGGACTCCTGACAGACCCTTGCATCTTTCATCCAGTGCTGCACTGACGTTTCTGGATTCTGAGTCATGGGGAAAGCAAAAGAATTGTCAAAAGAACCTCTGGAAAAGGTAGTTGAACTGTATAAAACAGGAAAGGGAAATAAAAAGATATCCAAGGAATGCCCTTCCTCCAGACTGAGATAATGATGGAAGCGACACTAAGGGGGGAGTGGGGAGCTCTGTATGAACCTCTCCCTAATATACCCTTAACAGAGCCTGGGAATGACATTGAGGTGACATCTTTCTTCTAAGGAATGTAGGAACTTTCTTCCTTTTCTACTTATAATTTTTTTTCTTTCTTTTTTTTTTTTCTCTCTCCTCTTCCTCCCCCCTCCCTCTCTCTCTTGAGGAGGATTTAAAAAGACATATCCCCCAGAGACTGAACTGTTTATGAGTGTTTGGCCAATGTTATTTATTAGAGTATGTTTAATAAGGTTATAAGTTATGCTAAGTTATTGTTTATAAAATATTAAAAATGGAGGGTGACAGCTACTTGTACGAACGTTGATATATGCAAACACCCTGATGAAGGATTATGTTAAATATGCTAATGATGATGGAATTGTAGATCTTTCTTGTCACTATGTGATCCGATTACTAATCAGACTGAACTCCATGTTAAGTATTGTATACTTACTGAGATGTATGTCTTCTGACGTCTAATGCTGTAACTCCCTTTTAATAAAGATATATTTAAAAAAAAAGATATCCAAGGAATTAAGAATGCCAATCAGCAGTGTTCAAACTCTAATCAAGAAGTGGAAAATGAGGGGTTCTGTTAAAACCACGTTCAGGTAGGCCAACTAAAATTTCAGCCACAACTGCCAGGAAAATTGTTCGGGATGCAAAGAAAAACCCACAAATAACTTCAGGTGTAATATAGGACTCTCTGTAAACATGTGGTGTGGCTGTCTCAAGATGCACAATAAGGAGGCACTTGAAGAAAGATGGGCTGCATGGTCGAGTCACCAGAAGGAAGCCATTACTACTCAAATGCCACAAAGTATCCCGCTTACAATACGCCAAACAGTACAGAGATAAGCCTCAAACCTTCTGGCACAAAGTCATTTGGAGTGATAAGACCAAAATTGAGCTTTTTGGCCACAACCATAAACGCTACATTTGGAGAGGAGTCAACAAGGCCTATGATGAAAGGTACACCAATCCTACTGTGAAACACAGAGGTGGATCGCTGATGTTTTGGGGATGTGTGAGCTACAAAGGCACATGAAATTTGGTCAGAATTCATGGCAAGATGAATGCAGTATGTTATCAAAAAATACTAGAGTAAAATTTGCATTCATCAGCCCGGAAGCTGCACATGGGACATACTTGGACGTACTTGGACATTACAACATGACAATGATCCTAAACACAAGGGCAAGTCGACCTGTCATTGGCTACAACAGAATAAAATGAAGGTTCTGGAGTGCCCATCTCAGTCTCCTGACCTCAATATCATTGAGCCACTCTGGGGAGATCTCAAACGTGCAGTTCATGCAAGAAAGCCCAAGAATTTACAGGAACTGGAGGCTTTTTGCCAGGAAGAATGGGCAGCTTTACCATCTGAGAAGATAAAGAGCCTCATCCACAAATACCACAAAAGAATTCAAACTGTCATTGATGTTAAAGGGGGCAATAAACGGTATTAAGAACTGGGGTATGTAAACTTTTGACAGGGTCATTTGGGTAGTTTCTGTTGTCATTATGATTTAAAAAGAGTAAACACAGCCAAACACTAACCATGAGTGAAAGAAAAGTTTTTGTGTTCTCATTCATATACTCTGAAAAATGGCCAAGAAATCATAGATTCTGCTAGGGTATGTAAACTTATGAGCATAACTGTATATGAGTTAGTTGATATGAATTCTTTACGTTAGGATTTTGTTACTATTCCTTGGAGACTTTGTAGTTTTCAGTGTGGGTGCCATTATGGCGTGAGCATGATCACCATTGAATCTATTTTATTATTAGTAGCCCTTTTATATATTTTACACAGTTAACTAGCTGTTTGGTAACCCGTTTTGTTTTTGCACACGCTGCTCCCCAATTGGCAGATTTCTGGAGGAGGGCCTATCTAGGCTTTATAAGGCTCACTGTTTCACTGTTTGTGTGTCAGAAGAAGGGGCTTGTTTACCCCAAAACGTCACATCAGAATAAAATAGTTTGACTGTTGACTAAAGACCAGCGAGTGCTTTATTCTCTCTCTTGATCTGTTACACCAAGAGCACCCTGGCAGCTGCTGTACCTTTGGTGAGAGTTTGCACACCCTGCAACTTTTGTGTGTGTATATATGTGTGTGTATGTATGTATGTGTATATATGTATATATATATATATATGTGTATATATATATATGTATATGTGTGTGTATATGTGTGTGTATGTGTGTGTATATATATATATATATATATATATATATATATATATATATATATATATATAAAGAAACGAGGACTAGCTGGATCGTTTGCAACCAAGTAGGTTTATTCAGGCATAGGTGATAGAACACTCAGTGGTGTACAAGGTAAGGTGTTATAGGTCTGACGCGTTTCGCGCATGTGCAATGCGCTTCATCAGAGAGATATATATATATATATATATATATATATATATATATATACAGTAAATTCAAAATGAACATTTCATGCTTAGACAAAACTTTAAATAAAAGAAATAAAAAATAAACTTTCAGTTTATGTTCTCAAATTTAATTTGTTTTTTGGTATTATTTTTTTTACAAGTAAGGAACGTGCACATCTAGCATTGTATGACAGCAATGTTTGTAGCAATTTTTAACATTGCTACAAATATTGGATACTAAGAGAATGAAGCAAACTTGATAATAGAAATAAATTGGATTTATTTTTAATTGGCATGCTCTAGCTAAACATGAAAATTTAATTTCAACTTTACAATCTCTTTTATGAATTGCTTATTAGAACATTTTCATGTTATGGAGATATATGGTATATTTTGGGCCACTGCTCAACT
The DNA here is from genome assembly GCF_027579735.1 of Bombina bombina. Classification (NCBI taxonomy): domain Eukaryota; kingdom Metazoa; phylum Chordata; class Amphibia; order Anura; family Bombinatoridae; genus Bombina; species Bombina bombina. The sequence goes on along the minus strand of NC_069504.1, from coordinate 699,489,299 downwards.
CTTTTTTTTTTTTTTTTTCTGTAACAGGGCAGGGAATTCTGTTTTGGAGAAGATCGAAAGCCGTATAGATGTGAAATTGGTTACTGCTGTGGAGATACTGAATGCTGCACCTACTACTATGAGCTATGGTGTAAGGGATTTTATTTAAAAATTTGATTCATTTTTTAAAATTTCTTCATCGGAAAATTACACATTACAGTCTTGTACAAAGGACAGTTATAACAAAGTATAAATCAATATTTTTAGATGGGCTCATTATACAAAAACAGGTTCAATGAAGTCTTCTAACAGTGTGTATTATACGACACTGATTACAAACTGTGGTTATTCCTCTCATGTTTAAACGCTTGTATAAAATATATTTAAAATTTTTTGTAATAACACCTCTAATGTTAATATTAACCTTGTACATACAGAAAGAGAAGCTCTCTTTTAGAAACAAACAGCTCAGTAGCTTGTTGTATAAATACCAGACAATTCCTCTCTGAACAAGGAACATGGCAACCCCAGATAATTGTTTTGGCATTTTTTGGGCCTCTTCAGTGAGGTGCAGCTATATTCTTCTAAGCAAATTGGGTACGGAGTCCACATCTGGTTTCTCCATCACTCTTAGAGAGACTTCCCTAGGGTCATATTACAAATACACACAGAAAGTGAAGCGCTCACTCAGGAACGAACAACAGCTCAATAGCTTGTTCTATGGAGATTTACCAACTGGGGAAGTCTCTCTAAGGGTGATGGGGAAACCAGACGTGGACTCCTTGCCCAATGTGCTATACCACAATTCCTCTGGAGGGCAGCACTTCCGTTAGTGACTCTATAGATAGGAAGTTTGAGAGTTTTCTCTGAAAATCTGCAGGGGTGTCTCCTATTCCCCCAGCTGTGGGTATTGCTTTTGTTGCATCCAAAGCACTCCAGCCACCAGAAAAATCTTTGTTTAAAAGACCTTTATTCTCATTAGTTGGGTCCGAAAGTTGACAGGAGCAACGTTTCGAACCTACTATAGGCGCTTAGTCATGTACACTGATTGCATACAGGTTATACTTTTTATACCCTCACTTGTGTAATGCAGAGTTCTAGGTAACATTATAGTGACATCTATTGGTAACATATTGGTATTACATCTTTTTTCAACTACAATGTTAACCCTTAATGTACCATACTCACAAAGTTAAAAACATAGGTAAAGTAAAACCATTATATACAATTTAAAAAAAAAAAAAGCAGAATATAACACAACAAGTATGTTCTGTGAGTCTCTCTCTGGCCTTTCTACAGGTCTCACCAATGTAAATTAAACCACATGGGCATTTGATTAGATAGATAAGAAATGTAGATCTACAAGTGAGATACTCTCTAATCTTAAATTTGTTACTATTGGTCGGATGGAAGAAAAATTCTCCTCTGATCGTTGATCTACAGTGACTATAATTGAGGCATGGGTAACAGCCAGTTTTTGTACTCCCTATGGTTTTTTGTATAGTTTTTTTTTATTACTTCCAATATCTGAATAGACCAATTGGTCTTTGCGACTTTTATTCCTCTTAAATGCTATCATGGGCATATTTTTAAAGGCTTCTATTTGTGGATTGCAGTCCCTAATTATGTGCCAATACTTTTTCACAATCTGTTTAATTTTAGGACTAAGTCTGTTATACTGAGTAATAAAAATGAACCTCTCTTGTCCATTGACTTTATTTTTTTTTTGTGTTTTTTTTTTTTTTGTCATGTGTTGTAATCTCAGTTTAAATAACATGTTGTAATTGTTCCTCTATTACTGTTGGTGGATATCCTCTTTCTTTGAATTTATCAGACATTTCTTTTAACCTCAGTTTACATTTAGTCTCGTCAGTCACTATACGCTTAGCCCTTAGAAATTGGCTTTTGGGTATAGCTTTTAAGATGTTAATAGGATGAAAACTGCCAAATTCTAATAAGTTATTTTTATCTGTGGGTTTAACATATAAATCAGAATGTAAAAACCATTCAATATATATATATATATATATATATATATATATATATATATATATATATATATATATATATATATATATATATATATATATATGTGTGTATATATCTAAAAAAAGAATTCCTATTTCACTCATTTCCAGAATGAATTTAAGGCCCTGTACTGTGTTGTTCAGATCCTCAACAAACTCTACCAGGGTTCCAACGTCGCCCAACCACACACCAAAAATATCATCTATGTACCTCCACCAGGAGGCACCATAGAGCAAGAACAACTTATTGGCGTAAACAAAGTGCTCCTCAAAGTTGCTCATGAAAATATTAGCGTATGTGGGTTCGGCGTTAGAACCCATGGCAGTTCCCTGTTTCTGCAAATAAAAAGTATCCATAAAAAGAAAATAATTGTAGTGTAATATAATAGTTAACAGGTCTACCAAAAATTGAATCTCTCCCGATGTATATTCACCTTCTGATATTAAAAGATTCTCTACTGAAGAGATGCTACTTGTATATTTTATTGAGGTATAAATGCTACATACATCAAGAGAGAAGAATATACGTTTGTCACCAATATGGCCTAGTTCTTTAATTTTTGCTAAAAAATCATTAGTGTCCCTTATGTAGGAAGTAGTTTTTACTACCAAAGTTTGCAATACTTTATCTAGGAAGATAGCAATTTGTGCAAAGATGGACCCCATGCCTGCCACTATGGGGCGTCCTGGAGGCTTATAAGGATTTTTGTGAATTTTGGGGAGTACATAAATTACCGGTCTGATTGGATGTTTTACTAATAATGCATTTTTTAATTTTTCTGTAATAATGCCCATTTTAACAGCTCTGGTAACAACAGATTAAATCTCTTTGTTAATTTGAATGGTTGGATCTCTTGGTAATTCTTGATATATTTGTTTATCTGCCAACTGTTTCTTAATTTCGTCAATGTAATCTTTTTTTTTTTTATTTTGCACAACTACCGCCCACCCTTGTCCGCCTCCTTTATGATAATGTTCTCATTATTTTTCAAGGAGTTTATTGCTAATTGGGCTTTCTTATTCTCATTCACAAGATGTCTTTTTTTTTCTCTTTTTTAAAAAGATTGTCAATTTCTCCTGTTAAGTGTAGTCAGTCCACGGGTCATCATTACTTATGGGATATTAACTCCTCCCCAACAGGAAGTGCAAGAGGATCACCCAAGCAGAGCTGCTATATAGCTCCTCCCCTCTACGTCACACCCAGTCATTCTCTTGCACCCAACTAATAGATAGGATGTGTGAGAGGACTGTGGTGATTAAACTTAGTTTTTTTATATCTTCAATCAAAAGTTTGTTATTTTAAACGGCACCGGAGTGTGTTGTTAACTTCTCAGGCAGAATTTGAAGAAGAATCTACCTGAGTTTTTGTATATGATCTTAGCGGACGTAACTAAGATCCGTTTGCTGTTCTCGGCCATTCTGAGGAGTAAGGTAACTTCAGATCAGGGGACAGCGGGCAGGTTCACCTGCAAAGAGGTATGTGGCAGTATATTATTTTCTAAGGAATGGAATTGACTGAGAAAATACTGCTAATACCGATATAATGTAAGTACAGCCTTAAATGCAGTAGTAGCAACTGGTATCAGGCTGATATGTATATATGTTTACACTTAAGTATTTCTGGGGAATGGCACTTCACTGGGAAAATACTGTATGCATATAATTTTTAGCCTAACTTGCAGTGTGAGCGACTAGCAGCAGGCTTTTTAATGACATTTCATATATTAGATTTTAAACGTTTACTGGCATGTTAAATCGTTTAATTATCTGAGGTACTTGGTGAAAATTGTTTTGGGCTTTATTTTCCACATGGCTGTCGTTTGTTTTAAATTAAAACAGTTTACTGAGCTTCCCTCACTGTTGTAATGTGAGTGGGAGGGGCCTATTTTGGCGCTTTTACTACGCATCAGAAATTCAGTCACAGTCTGTCTTTTTCTCCCTGCATGATCCAGGACGTCTCCACAGAGCTCAGGGGTCTTCAAAACTAGTTTTGAGGGAGGTAATCACTCACAGCAGACCTGTGAGACTGTGCTTGACTGTGATAAAAACGCTTATATTTTCAATTGTTATACGTTTTTTCTGATATTAAGGGTTAATCATCCATTGCTAATGAGTGCAATCCTTTGCTAAATTTGGTTTCTATAACTAATCCGGTTCATTGTTATTCAACTGTGACAGTTTTTGTGTGCTTCTTAAAGGCACAGTAACGTTTTTACATATTGCTTGTAAATTTAGTTGAAAAGTATTTCCAAGCTTGCTAGTCTAATTGCTAGTTTGTTTAAACATGTCTGACACAGAGGAATCTCTTTGTGCAATATGTTCAAAAGCCAAGGTGGAGCCCAATAGAAATTTATGTACTAATTGCATTGATGCTACTTTAAATAAAAGTCAATCTGTACATGTTAAGCAACATTCACCAGACAACGAGGGGGAAGTTATGCCGACTAACTTGCCTCACGTGTCAGTACCTGCATCTCCCGCTCAGGAGGTGCGTGATATTGTAACGCCAAGTACATCAGGGCGGCCATTACAAATCACTCTACAAGGCATGGCTAATGTTATGACTGAAGTTTTGTCTAAATTGCCAGAACTTAGAGGTAAACAAGATCACTCTGGGATGAGAACAGAGTATACTGATAATGCTAGGGCCATGTCTGATACTGCGTCACAATTGGCAGAGCATGAGGACGGAGAGCTTCATTCTGCGGGTGACGGATCTGATCCAAATAAACTGGATTCAGACATTTCAAATTTTAAGTTTAAGCTGGAAAACCTCCGTGTATTGCTAGGGGAGGTGTTAGCGGCTCTGAATGATTGTAACACAGTTGCAATCCCAGAGAAAATGTGTAGGTTGGATAAATATTTTGCGGTACTGACGTTTTTCCTATACCTAAGAGACTTACTGAAATTATTACTAAGGAGTGGGATAGACCCGGTGTGCCTTTCTCACCCCCTCCTATATTCAGAAAAATGTTTCCAATAGACGCCACCACACGGGACTTATGGCAAACGGTCCCTAAGGTGGAGGGAGCAGTTTCTACTTTAGCTAAACGTACCACTATCCCGGTGGAGGATAGCTGTGCATTTTCAGATCCAATGGATAAAAAGTTAGAGGGTTACCTTAAGAAAATGTTTGTTCAACAAGGTTTTATATTACAACCCCTTGCATGCATTGCGCCTGTCACGGCTGCGGCAGCATTTTGGTTTGAGTCTCTGGAAGAGACCCTTGACTCAGCTCCATTAGATGAGATTACACACAAGCTTAAAACCCTTAAGCTAGCTAATTCATTTATTTCTGATGCCGTAGTACACTTAACTAAACTTACGGCTAAGAATTCCGGATTCGCCATTCAGGCACGCAGAGCGCTGTGGCTAAAATCCTGGTCAGCTGATGTAACTTCTAAATCGAAATTACTTAACATACCTTTCAAGGGGCAGACTTTATTCGGGCCCGGTTTGAAAGAAATTATCGCTGATATTACGGGAGGTAAAGGCCATGCCCTGCCTCAAGACAGAGCCAAACCCAGGGCTAGACAGTCTAATTTTCGTGCCTTTCGTAACTTCAAGGCAGGAGCAGCTTCAACTTCCTCTGCTCCAAAACAGGAAGGAGCTGTTGCTCGCTACAGACAGGGCTGGAAACCTAACCAGGCCTGGAACAAGGGCAAGCAGGCCAGAAAACCTGCTGCTGCCCCTAAGACAGCATGAAGTGAGGGCCCCCGATCCGGAAACGGATCTAGTGGGGGGCAGACTCTCTCTCTTCGCCCAGGCTTGGGCAAGAGATGTCCAGGATCCCTGGGCGTTGGAGATCATATCTCAGGGATATCTTCTGGACTTCAAAGCTTCTCCTCCACAAGGGAGATTTCACCTTTCAAGGTTGTCAACAAGCCAGATAAAGAAAGAGGCGTTTCTACGCTGTGTACAAGACCTTTTACTAATGGGAGTGATCCACCCAGTTCCGCGGTCGGAACACGGACAAGGGTTTTACTCAAATCTGTTTGTGGTTCCCAAAAAAGAGGGAACCTTCAGACCAATATTGGATTTAAAGATCCTAAACAAATTCCTAAGAGTTCCATCATTCAAGATGGAAACTATTCGGACAATCTTACCCATGATCCAAAGAGGTCAGTACATGACCACAGTGGATTTAAAGGATGCTTACCTTCACATACCGATTCACAGAGAGCATTACCGGTATCTAAGGTTTGCCTTCCTAGACAGGCATTACCAGTTTGTAGCTCTTCCCTTCGGGTTGGCTACGGCTCCAAGAATCTTTACAAAGGTTCTGGGCTCTCTTCTGGCGGTACTAAGACCGCAAGGAATTTCGGTAGCTCCGTACCTAGACGACATTCTGATACAAGCGTCAAGCTTTCAAACTGCCAAGTCTCATACAGAGTTAGTACTGGCATTTCTAAGGTCGCATGGGTGGAAAGTAAACGAGGAGAAGAGTTCTCTCTTACCACTCACAAGAGTTCCCTTCTTGGGGACTCTTATAGATTCTGTAGAAATGAAAATTTACCTGACAGAGGACAGGTTAACAAAGCTTCTAAATGCTTGCCGTGCCCTTCATTCCATTCAACACCCGTCAGTGGCTCAATGCATGGAGGTAATCGGCTTAATGGTAGCGGCAATGGACATAGTTCCTTTTGCACGCCTGCACCTCAGACCACTGCAATTGTGCATGCTAAGTCAGTGGAATGGGGATTACTCAGATTTGTCCCCTACGCTGAATCTGGATCAAGAGACCAGAGATTCTCTTCTATGGTGGCTTTCTCGGCCACATCTGTCCAGGGGGATGCCCTTCAGCAGGCCAGACTGGACAATTGTAACTACAGACGCCAGCCTACTAGGTTGGGGCGCTGTCTGGAATTCCCTGAAGGCTCAGGGATCATGGACTCAAGAGGAGAGTCTCCTTCCAATAAACATTCTGGAATTGAGAGCAGTTCTCAATGCCCTTCTGGCTTGGCCTCAGTTAGCAACCCTGAGGTTCATCAGGTTTCAGTCGGACAACATCACGACTGTGGCTTACATCAACCATCAGGGGGGGACAAGAAGTTCCTTAGCGATGATGGAAGTATCAAAGATAATTCGCTGGGCAGAGTCTCACTCTTGCCACCTGTCAGCGATCCACATCCCAGGAGTGGAGAACTGGGAGGCGGATTTCCTAAGTCGCCAGACTTTTCATCCGGGGGAGTGGGAACTTCATCCGGAGGTCTTTGCCCAAATACTTCGACGTTGGGGCAAACCAGATATGGATCTCATGGCGTCTCGCCGGAACGCCAAGCTTCCTCGTTACGGTTCCAGGTCCAGGGACCCGGGAGCGGTCCTGATAGATGCCTTGACAGCACCTTGGACCTTCAGGATGGCTTATGTGTTTCCACCCTTCCCGATGCTTCCTCGTTTAATTGCCAGGATCAAACAGGAGAAAGCATCAGTGATTCTAATAGCGCCTGCGTGGCCACGCAGGACCTGGTATGCAGATCTAGTGGACATGTCATCCTGTCCACCTTGGTCTCTGCCTCTGAGACAGGACCTTCTAATTCAGGGTCCTTTCAAACATCAAAATCTAATTTCTCTGAAGCTGACTGCATGGAAATTGAAGGCTTAATTTTATCAAAGCGTGGGTTTTCGGAGCCAGTAATTGATACCTTAATACAGGCTAGGAAACCTGTTACCAGGAAGATTTACCATAAGATATGGCGTAAATACTTACACTGGTGCGAATCCAAGGGTTACTCATGGAGTAAGGTTAGGATTCCCAGGATATTGTCTTTTCTACAAGAAGGTTTAGAAAAGGGTTTATCTGCAAGTTCTTTAAAGGGACAGATCTCAGCTCTGTCCATCCTTCTACACAAACGTCTGTCAGAAGTTCCAGACGTTCAGGCTTTTTGTCAGGCTTTGGCTAGAATTAAGCCTGTGTTTAAGACTGTAGCTCCACCGTGGAGCTTAAACTTAGTTCTTAACGTTTTACAGGGTGTTCCGTTTGAACCCCTTCATTCCATTGATATCAAGCTGTTATCTTGGAAAGTTCTGTTTTTAATGGCTATTTCCTCGGCTCGTAGAGTCTCTGAGTTATCAGCCTTACATTGTGATTCTCCGTATCTGATTTTTCATTCAGATAAGGTAGTTCTGCGTACTAAACCTGGGTTCTTACCTAAGGTAGTCACTAACAAGAATATCAATCAAGAGATTGTTGTTCCATCATTGTGTCCTAACCCTTCTTCAAAGAAGGAACGACTTCTGCACAATCTAGATGTAGTCCGTGCCCTGAAATTTTATTTACAGGCAACTAAAGATTTTCGCCAAACTTCTTCCCTGTTTGTCGTTTATTCTGGACAGAGGAGAGGTCAAAAAGCATCTGCTACCTCTCTATCCTTTTGGCTTCGTAGCATAATACGCTTGGCCTATGAGACTGCTGGACAGCAACCTCCTGAAAGGATTACAGCTCATTCTACTAGAGCTGTGGCTTCCACTTGGGCCTTTAAGAACGAGGCCTCTGTTGAACAGATTTGCAAGGCTGCAACTTGGTCTTCTCTTCATACTTTTTCCAAATTTTCCAAATTTGACACTTTTGCTTCTTCGGAGGCTGTTTTTGGGAGAAAGGTTCTTCAGGCAGTGGTTCCTTCCGTATAGAGATCCTGCCTGTCCCTCCCGTCATCCGTGTACTTAGCTTTGGTATTGGTATCCCATAAGTAATGATGACCCGTGGACTGACTACACTTAACAGGAGAAAACATAATTTATGCTTACCTGATAAATTCCTTTCTCCTGTAGTGTAGTCAGTCCACGGCCCGCCCTGTTTTTTAAGGCAGGTCTAAATTTTTAAATTATACTCCAGTCACCACTGCACCCTATAGTTTCTCCTTTCTCGTTTGGTTCTCGGTCGAATCACTGGGTGTGACGTAGAGGGGAGGAGCTATATAGCAGCTCTGCTTGGGTGATCCTCTTGCACTTCCTGTTGGGGAGGAGTTAATATCCCATAAGTAATGATGACCCGTGGACTGACTACACTACAGGAGAAAGGAATTTATCAGGTAAGCATAAATTATGTTTTTCTTCTGCACTATATTCATATATGTTGCTACACTGTGAGTAGATGTAGGTGTAAATTTGACTTGCAATACCATATTTCTTTGTGTCTTGAAATTTATTATTATTCAAACTAGTGATTATATTAGGACTCCAAACTATGTCACGTGAATTGGCAAAGTGTACTTTTAATTTCAATTTCCTAAAATATTTCTGCAAATCCTGTTCAATTTTAAATAAATCACAATAGTCACCAAAACAAAACAATAAACCCTTATTTAATATACCCATTTCATCTTTACTTAAATTGTGCTCTGAAATAATGTGAACTAAATTTAATTCTTTATAGTGCATATTCTTTTTAAAGTGCATATTACATTCAATCCCGGTATTGCTATTGTTTGCATCAACATCAATCACATTTAAAGTGTCAGTAAACCTAAAAAATAATGTAGACCCGCTCTCTGTGATCTTCTGAGCGGGTCTGTTTTTATTACACAGCGCATTGGGCCAGCTGTATAGTCACAGCCCGGCCCGACCGCGCCATAACACTAAGTGCAGCTCGCTCCTGTTGTCAGACAGAGCAGGAGCGAGCTGCACTTAGTGTTATGGCGCGGTTGGGCCGGGCTGTGACTATACAGCTGGCCCGATGCGCTGTGTAATAAAAACAGACCCGCGCAGAGAGCGGGTCTGAAAACCTGTCATATTTTAAAAAAATTCAAAGGGGAAATAAGGTTTTATAACGATAACACTAATATAATGTTATATAATTTTGCACTATGTGCAGAATTATATAACATTATTTTTTAGGTTTACTGTCCCTTTAAATTATTAGCTGTGTGCATGACTGTAACAGCATCAGAGCTAACATTATTAATATCAGTGGTCATCATAGTCCCTTTATTTAATAAAATGTCCTCTGCACCAGTATCAGCATGTGTTCTTATTAGGCATAGGGGACATGCATTCTGATTCTGATAGAGGTCAATGGAAAAAAAACCTAACACCCCATTCTCGAGCAAACACCATCACATAAAACCCGGTATGAAAATATGAATATTTCATATTCCATTCTTCTTTAGGTAACTGAATATGTTCTATCTATTCATAAATAAATATTTCTACATATATCTGATGTATTTTTAAAGAAATATATATTTACAGATACATATAGGAATATCTATTTAAAAACACAAAGAACATTTTCCCCTGTGTACAGAACATTGGAAAGTGAAATATTTACAGTAAATACATAGTTGAATTTTTTATTAAAAATGTATATTCCATAAATATGTTTTTACATGTTTTCATCTACTTAACGGCAAAAGGCTCTAATGCACTTATATATATGTCTGTATATGTATATTTATATGCTTATATGTGTATATATGTCTGTAAATACATATATACACATATAAAACAAAATGTATGCTTACATGATAAATTTCTTTCTTTCCAGATGTGGTGAGTCCACGACGTCATCAATAACTAGTGGAAATATCTCTCCTGTCCAGCAGGAGGCGGCAAAGAGCACCACAGCAAAAGCTGTTAAATATCACTCCCCTTCCTTTAATCCCCAGTCATTCAACCAAAGGGAAATGGAAAAAGGAATAACACAAAGGTGTAGAGGTGCCTGAGGTTTAGTAAAAAAATAACTGTCTTAAATATAAGGGTGGGGTCGTGGACTCACCATATCAGGAAAGAAATACATTTATCAGGTAAGCATTAATTTTGTTTTCTTTCCTAAGATATGGTGAGTCCACGGCGTCATCAGTTACTAGTGGGAACCAATACCCAAGCTAGAGGACACAGATGACTAGGGAGGGAGAACAAGACAGGCAGACCTTAACCGAAGTCACCACCGCTTGAATAACCTTTCTCCTAAAAGCAGAGGCAAAAGTATCAAATTTGGAAAAAGTATACAAAGAGGACCAAGTTGCAGCCTTGCAAATCTGTTCCACAGAAGCTTCTGTTTTGAAAACCCAAGAAGAAGAGACAGCCCTAATGAAATGAACTGTAATTCTCTCAGGAGGCTGCTGTCCAGCAGTCTCATAAGCTAAACGAATCATACTTCTCAACCAAAAGGAAAGAGAGGTAGCAGTAGCCTTCCCGTGAAACAAACAAAAAAGGCAGAAGACTGGCGAAAATCCTTAATCGCCTGTAAATAGAATTTTAAAGCACACACTACATCCAAGTTGTGCAACAGTCGCTCCTTATGAGAAGGAGGATTGGGACAGAGCGAAGGAACAACAATTTCCTGATTAATATTCCTAACCGAAAGCACTTTAGGAAGAAAACCCAACCTAGTACGTAGGACCACCTTATCCACATGAAAGATAAGGTAAGGAGAATCATACTAAGAATAGGTAACAAAGAGATACCCCAAAAAGGTAGTTTCTGCAACTCACAAAGTGTGATTTTCCCAATATTCACACTAATAAAAATATATATACCAAAGATCAGAGTGCGCTAAATTAGCTCTACCTTATAGTTATAACCATACAATTAATTTATTCCAATTAATGCTAAAATGGATAGTAGTAAATGTATATACATATTTCTCCAACATAGGTGTGTCCGGTCCACGGCGTCATCCTTACTTGTGGGATATTCTCTTCCCCAACAGGAAATGGCAAAGAGCCCAGCAAAGCTGGTCACATGATCCCTCCTAGGCTCCGCCTACCCCAGTCATTCTCTTTGCCGTTGTACAGGCAACATCTCCACGGAGATGGCTTAGAGTTTTTTAGTGTTTAACTGTAGTTTTTATTATTCAATCAAGAGTTTGTTATTTTGAAATAGTGCTGGTATGTACTATTTACTCAGAAACAGAAAAGAGATGAAGATTTCTGTTTGTATGAGGAAAATGATTTTAGCAACCGTCACTAAAATCCATGGCTGTTCCACACAGGACTGTTGAGAGCAATTAACTTCAGTTGGGGGAACAGTGAGCAGTCTCTTGCTGCTTGAGGTATGACACATTCTAACAAGACGATGTAATGCTGGAAGCTGTCATTTTCCCTATGGGATCCGGTAAGCCATGTTTATTAAGATCGTAAATAAGGGCTTCACAAGGGCTTATTAAGACTGTAGACTTTTTCTGGGCTAAATCGATTCATTATTAACACATATTTAGCCTTGAGGAATCATTTATTCTGGGTATTTTGATATAATAATATCGGCAGGCACTGTTTTAGACACCTTATTCTTTAGGGGCTTTCCCAAATCATAGGCAGAGCCTCATTTTCGCGCCGGTGTTGCGCACTTGTTTTTGAGAGGCATGACATGCAGTCGCATGTGAGAGGAGCTCTGATACTTAGAAAAGACTTTCTGAAGGCGTCATTTGGTATCGTATTCCCCTTTGGGCTTGGTTGGGTCTCAGCAAAGCAGATACCAGGGACTGTAAAGGGGTTAAAGTTAAAAACGGCTCCGGTTCCGTTATTTTAAGGGTTAAAGCTTCCAAATTTGGTGTGCAATACTTTTAAGGCTTTAAGACACTGTGGTGAAAATTTGGTGAATTTTGAACAATTCCTTCATGTTTTTTCGCAATTGCAGTAATAAAGTGTGTTCAGTTTAAAATTTAAAGTGACAGTAACGGTTTTATTTTAAAACGTTTTTTGTACTTTGTTATCAAGTTTATGCCTGTTTAACATGTCTGAACTACCAGATAGACTGTGTTCTGAATGTGGGGAAGCCAGAATTCCCATTCATTTAAATAAATGTGATTTATGTGACAATGACAATGATGCCCAAGATGATTCCTCAAGTGAGGGGAGTAAGCATGGTACTGCATCATTCCCTCCTTCGTCTACACGAGTCTTGCCCACTCAGGAGGCCCCTAGTACATCTAGCGCGCCAATACTCCTTACTATGCAACAATTAACGGCTGTAATGGATAATTCTGTCAAAAACATTTTAGCCAAAATGAACACTTATCAGCGTAAGCGCGACTGCTCTGTTTTAGATACTGAAGAGCATGACGACGCTGATAATAATGGTTCTGAAGGGCCCCTAACCCAGTCTGATGGGGCCAGGGAGGTTTTGTCTGAGGGAGAAATTACTGATTCAGGGAACATTTCTCAACAAGCTGAACCTGATGTGATTTCGTTTAAATTTAAGTTGGAACATCTCCGCATTCTGCTTAAGGAGGTATTATCCACTCTGGATGATTGTGACAAGTTGGTCATCCCAGAGAAACTATGTAAAATGGACAAGTTCCTAGAGGTCCCGGGGCTCCCAGAAGCTTTTCCTATACCCAAGCGGGTGGCGGACATTGTTAATAAAGAATGGGAAAGGCCCGGTATTCCTTTCGTCCCTCCCCCCATATTTAAAAAATTGTTTTCTATGGTCGACCCCAGAAAGGACTTATGGCAGACAGTCCCCAAGGTCGAGGGAGCGGTTTCCACTTTAAACAAACGCACCACTATACCCATAGAGGATAGTTGTGCTTTCAAAGATCCTATGGATAAAAAATTAGAAGGTTTACTTAAAAAGATGTTTGTTCAGCAGGGTTACCTTCTACAACCAATTTCATGCATTGTCCCTGTAGCTACAGCCGCATGTTTCTGGTTCGATGAGCTGATAAAGGCGGTCGATAGTGATTCTCCTCCTTATGAGGAGATTATGGACAGAATCAATGCTCTCAAATTGGCTAATTCTTTCACCCTAGACGCCACTTTGCAATTGGCTAGGTTAGCGGCTAAGAATTCTGGGTTTGCTATTGTGGCGCGCAGAGCGCTTTGGTTGAAATCTTGGTCAGCTGATGCGTCTTCCAAGAACAAGCTACTTAACATTCCTTTCAAGGGGAAAACGCTGTTTGGCCCTGACTTGAAAGAGATTATCTCTGATATCACTGGGGGTAAGGGCCATGCCCTGCCTCAGGATCGGCCTTTCAAGGCCAAAAATAAACCTAATTTTCGTCCTTTTCGTAGAAACGGACCAGCCCAAAGTGCTACGTCCTCTAAGCAAGAGGGTAATACTTCTCAAGCCAAGCCAGCTTGGAGACCAATGCAAGGCTGGAACAAGGGAAAGCAGGCCAAGAAACCTGCCACTGCTACCAAGACAACATGAAATGTTGGCCCCCGATCCGGGACCGGATCTGGTGGGGGGCAGACTCTCTCTTCGCTCGGGCTTGGGCAAGAGATGTTCTGGATCCTTGGGCGCTAGAAATAGTCTCCCAAGGTTATCTTCTGGAATTCAAGGGGCTTCCCCCAAGGGGGAGGTTCCACAGGTCTCAGTTGTCTTCAGACCACATAAAAAGACAGGCATTCTTACATTGTGTAGAAGACCTGTTAAAAATGGGAGTGATTCATCCTGTTCCATTAAGAGAACAAGGGATGGGGTTCTACTCCAATCTGTTCATAGTTCCCAAAAAAGAGGGAACGTTCAGACCAATCTTGGATCTCAAGATCTTAAACAAGTTTCTCAAGGTTCCATCGTTCAAGATGGAAACCATTCGAACTATTCTTCCTTCCATCCAGGAAGGTCAATTCATGACCACAGTGGATTTAAAGGATGCGTATCTACATATTCCTATCCACAAGGAACATCATCGGTTCCTAAGGTTCGCATTCCTGGACAAGCATTACCAGTTCGTGGCGCTTCCTTTCGGATTAGCCACTGCTCCAAGGATTTTCACAAAGGTACTAGGGTCCCTTCTAGCTGTGCTAAGACCAAGGGGCATTGCTGTAGTACCTTACTTGGACGACATTCTGATTCATGCGTCGTCCCTTCCTCAAGCAAAGGCTCACACGGACATTGTCCTGGCCTTTCTCAGATCTCACGGATGGAAAGTGAACGTGGAAAAGAGTTCTCTATCTCCGTCAACAAGGGTTCCCTTCTTGGGAACAATAATAGACTCCTTAGAAATGAGGATTTTTCTGACAGAGGCCAGAAAAACAAAACTTCTAGACTCTTGTCGGATACTTCATTCCGTTCCTCTTCCTTCCATAGCGCAGTGCATGGAAGTGATCGGTTTTATGGTAGCGGCAATGGACATAGTTCCTTTTGCGCGCATTCATCTAAGACCATTACAACTGTGCATGCTCAGTCAGTGGAATGGGGACTATACAGACTTGTCTCCGAAGATACAAGTAAATCAGAGGACCAGAGACTCACTCCGTTGGTGGCTGTCCCTGGACAACCTGTCACAAGGGATGACATTCCGCAGACCGGAGTGGGTCATCGTCACGACCGACGCCAGTCTGATGGGCTGGGGCGCGGTCTGGGGATCCCTGAAAGCTCAGGGTCTTTGGTCTCGGGAAGAATCTCTTCTACCGATAAATATTCTGGAACTGAGAGCGATATTCAATGCTCTCAAGGCTTGGCCTCAGCTAGCGAGGGCCAAGTTCATACGGTTTCAATCAGACAACATGACAACTGTTGCGTACATCAACCATCAGGGGGGAACAAGGAGTTCCCTAGCGATGGAAGAAGTGACCAAAATCATTCTATGGGCGGAGTCTCACTCCTGCCACCTGTCTGCTATCCACATCCCAGGAGTGGAAAATTGGGAAGCGGATTTTCTGAGTCGTCAGACATTGCATCCGGGGGAGTGGGAACTCCATCCGGAAATCTTTGCCCAAGTCACTCAGCTGTGGGGCATTCCAGACATGGATCTGATGGCCTCTCGTCAGAACTTCAAAGTTCCTTGCTACGGGTCCAGATCCAGGGATCCCAAGGCGGCTCTAGTGGATGCACTAGTAGCACCTTGGACCTTCAAACTAGCTTATGTGTTCCCGCCGTTTCCTCTCATCCCCAGGCTGGTAGCCAGGATCAATCAGGAGAGGGCGTCGGTGATCTTGATAGCTCCTGCGTGGCCACGCAGGACTTGGTATGCAGATCTGGTGAATATGTCATCGGCTCCACCTTGGAAGCTACCTTTGAGACGAGACCTTCTTGTTCAGGGTCCGTTCGAACATCCGAATCTGGTTTCACTCCAGCTGACTGCTTGGAGATTGAACGCTTGATCTTATCGAAGCGAGGGTTCTCAGATTCTGTTATCGATACTCTTGTTCAGGCCAGAAAGCCTGTAACTAGAAAGATTTACCACAAAATTTGGAAAAAATATATCTGTTGGTGTGAATCTAAAGGATTCCCTTGGGACAAGGTTAAGATTCCTAAGATTCTATCCTTCCTTCAAGAAGGATTGGAAAAAGGATTATCTGCTAGTTCCCTGAAGGGACAGATTTCTGCCTTGTCTGTGTTACTTCACAAAAAGCTGGCAGCTGTGCCAGATGTTCAAGCCTTTGTTCAGGCTCTGGTTAGAATTAAGCCTGTTTACAAACCTTTGACTCCTCCTTGGAGTCTCAACTTAGTTCTTTCAGTTCTTCAGGGGGTTCCGTTTGAACCCTTACATTCCGTTGATATTAAGTTATTATCTTGGAAAGTTTTGTTTTTAGTTGCAATTTCTTCTGCTAGAAGAGTTTCAGAATTATCTGCTCTGCAGTGTTCTCCTCCTTATCTGGTGTTCCATGCAGATAAGGTGGTTTTACGTACTAAACCTGGTTTTCTTCCAAAAGTTGTTTCTAACAAAAACATTAACCAGGAGATTATCGTACCTTCTCTGTGTCCGAAACCAGTTTCAAAGAAGGAACGTTTGTTGCACAATTTGGATGTTGTTCGCGCTCTAAAATTCTATTTAGATGCTACAAAGGATTTTAGACAAACATCTTCCTTGTTTGTTGTTTATTCCGGTAAAAGGAGAGGTCAAAAAGCAACTTCTACCTCTCTCTCTCTTTGGATTAAAAGCATCATCAGATTGGCTTACGAGACTGCCGGACGGCAGCCTCCCGAAAGAATCACGGCTCATTCCACTAGGGCTGTGGCTTCCACATGGGCCTTCAAGAACGAGGCTTCTGTTGATCAGATATGTAGGGCAGCGACTTGGTCTTCACTGCACACTTTTACCAAATTTTACAAGTTTGATACTTTTGCTTCTTCTGAGGCTATTTTTGGGAGAAAGGTTTTGCAAGCCGTGGTGCCTTCCATTTAGGTGACCTGATTTGCTCCCTCCCTTCATCCGTGTCCTAAAGCTTTGGTATTGGTTCCCACAAGTAAGGATGACGCCGTGGACCGGGACACACCTATGTTGGAGAAAACAGAATTTATGTTTACCTGATAAATTACTTTCTCCAACGGTGTGTCCGGTCCACGGCCCGCCCTGGTTTTTTTAATCAGGTCTGATAATTTATTTTCTTTAACTACAGTCACCACGGTACCATATGGTTTTTCCTATGCAAATATTCCTCCTTAACGTCGGTCGAATGACTGGGGTAGGCGGAGCCTAGGAGGGATCATGTGACCAGCTTTGCTGGGCTCTTTGCCATTTCCTGTTGGGGAAGAGAATATCCCACAAGTAAGGATGACGCCGTGGACCGGACACACCGTTGGAGAAAGTAATTTATCAGGTAAACATAAATTCTGTTATTTAAAATATTAATGGTTTATTTCTCTTGCAAGGTGTATCCAGTTCACGGATTCATCCTTTACTTGTGGGATATTCTCATTCCCTACAGGAAGTGGCAAAGAGAGCACACAGCAGAGCTGTCCATATAGCTCCCCCTCTAGCTCCACCCCCCAGTCATTCTCTTTGCCGGCTCTAAGCACTAGGGTCTCTCTACGGGAGGGTAAAGTGAATGTGGTGTTAGAATTGTAGTTTTATTATCTTCAATCAAAAGTTTGTTATTTTTAAATGGTACCGGTTTGTACTATTTACTCTCTGGCAGAAAAAGGATGAAGAATTCTGCTGAGAGGAAGATGATTTTAGCATGTTGTAACTAAAATCCATTGCTGTTCCCACACAGGACTGAGGAGTACCAGAAAACTTCAGTTGGGGGGAACAGTTTGCAGGCTTGACTGCAATGAGGTATGTTCAGTCATTTATACCTAGACAAGACTGAGATAATGCTAGAAGACTGACAATATCCCCATGTGGGGAGGGTAAGCTATGTTCTGAGACTTAGTAAAGAATTGAATGCTTACATAACAGGTTATGCTGGTTGACTCTAACTTAGGGAAATCGATTATTTTACTTAAGAAATACTCGTTGGGAGACACTTTTAAAGCACTTTTGAGTTCTTTCTGGGGTTATTACCCACATGGCTAAAATGTATTCACTTAGAAGTGATTTTTGTAGGCCTCATAGCTATGGAGTGGGAGGGGCCTAATTTTGCGCCTCAGATGCGCAGTTAGAATTGAAAGACAAGTTCATGCTGCTTCACATGGAGGGTCCTGCTGCTGTTTGAGAGCCTAAAATAAGCTTCATTCCCCCAAAACTGATCCCTAAGGGCAGGTAGGGCCACAGCAGTAAGCTGTGGCAAGGTGCTGTAGTAATTTAACCGGTTGTTGGCTTAAGGCTGCTCCGGTTTGGGCATTAAGGGGTTAATCGTTTTGCAACTTGTGGTGCAATCTTATTAAGGCTTTAGGTACATACTGTGAAAATTTCAAAAGGATTGCTGCATTTTTCCCTGTTTTGTAAAATTGTGTGCTCTTTTTATCTCTTAAAGGCACAGTAACGTTTTTTCAAATTGTGTATCTTATTTATTTAAAGTGATTTCTAAGCCTGTTTGTACATATTACTAGTCTGTTAAACATGTCTGAGACCAAGGAAAATCCTTGTTCAATGTGTTTAGAAGCCATGGTGGAACCCCCTCTTAGAATGTGTCCCAATTGCACTAATGTGTCTATACACTTTAAAGATGATATTGTTGCACTTAAAAGTGTGGCCCTAGATGATTTTCAGACTGAAGGTAATGAGGATAGTCCGTCTACCTCTCCCCATGTGTCACAACCAGTTACGCCCGCTCAAGCGATGCCTATTACCTCTAGTGCGTCTGCCCCTATTACATTGCAACAACTAGCGGCAGTCATGGATAACTCCCTTGCAGCCTTCCTATCTAAACTGCCAGTTTTTCCTGCAAAGCGCGATAGCTCTGTTTTAAGAACAGATTATGAGCAATCTGAAGCTTTGGTAGCCTTATCTGATGTACCCTCACAACGCTCTGAAGTGGGAGTGAGGGACTTGATGTCTGAGGGAGAAATTTCCGTTTCAGGAAAGGTTTCTCATCAGGCAGATTCAGATACATTAGCGTTTAAATTTAAATTGGAACACCTCCGGGTATTGCTCAGAGAGGTATTAGCTACTCTGGATGGTTGTGACCCTATGGTGGTCCCAGAGAAATTTTGTAAAATGGACAAGTACCTAGAGGTGCCTGTATACACTGATGCGTTTCCGGTCCCTAAGAGGGTTGCGGATATTGTTACTAGGGAGTGGGATAGACCAGGTGTCCCTTTTGTGTCCCCCCCCCCTATTTTTAAGAAAATATTCCCCATAACAGACCCCATGCGGGACTCGTGGCAGACGGTCCCTAAGGTAGAGGGGGCTGTTTCTTTGCTTGCTAAACGCACAACCATACCAATTGAAGACAGTTGTGTTTTTAAAGACCCTATGGATAAAAAGTTAGAGGGTTTACTTAAGAAAATTTTTGTTCAACAAGGTTTTCTTCTCCAACCTATTGCCTGCATTATTCCTGTAACTACTGCAGCTGCTTTCTGGTTTGAGGCGCTGGAGGATTCGCTCCAGACGGAGACCTCATACGACGAAATTATGGATAGAATTAAGGCTCTAAAGCTGGCTAATTCTTTTATCACAGATGCCGCTTTGCAATTAGCTAAGTTAGCGGCAAAAAATTCAGGTTTCGCCATTATGGCGCGCAGAGCGCTTTGGCTCAAGTCATGGTCGGCCGATGTGTCGTCAAAATCCAAATTATTAAATATCCCTTTCAAAGGAAAGACCCTTTTCGGGCCAGAATTGAAAGAGATTATTTCAGAAATCACCGGGGGAAAGGGCCATGCTCTCCCTCAGGACAAGCCCTTTAAGGCTAAAAACAAAGCTAATTTTCGTTCCTTTCGTAATTTCAGGAGCGGTCCCGCTTCAGCCTCTACAGCTGCAAAGCAAGTGGGTAATGCTTCACAGCCCAAGGCAACCTGGAAGCCTTACCAGGGCTGGAACAAGGGTAAACAGGCCAAAAAGCCTGCAGCTGCTACCAAGACAGCATGAAGGGGTAGCCCCCGATCCGGGACCGGATCTAGTAGGGGGCAGACTTTCTCTCTTCGCTCAGGCCTGGTCAAGAGATGTTCACGATCACTGGGCATTAGAGTTTGTTTCCCAGGGATATCTTCTAGAATTCAAGGACTCCCCTCCAAGGGGAAGGTTCCACATTTCTCGTCTGTCTACAGACCAGACAAAGAAAGAGGCGTTCTTACGCTGTGTAGAAGATCTACATATGATGGGAGTGATATACCCAGTTCCAATTGCAGAACAAGGACTGGGTTTTTACTCAAACCTGTTTGTGGTTCCCAAAAAAGAAGGAACTTTCAGATCAATCCTGGATCTAAAAATTCTAAACAAATTCCTCAGTCCCATCATTCAAGATGGAGACCATTCGGACAATCTTACCTTTGATCCAGGAAGGTCAATATATGACTACCGTGGATCTAATGGATGCGTACCTGCATATTCCTATCCACAAAGATCATCATCAGTTCATCAGGTTTGCTTTTCTAGACAAGCATTACCAGTTCGTGGCTCTTCCATTCGGGTTAGCCACTGCTCCCAGAATTTTCACAAAGGTGCTAGGGTCCCTTCTGGCGGTTCTAAGACCGCGGGGCATAGCAGTGGCGCCTTATTTAGACGACATCTTAATTCAGGCGCCGTCTTCTCACAGAGCCAAGGCTCATACGGAGATTGTATTGGCCTTTCTGAGGTCTCACGGGTGGAAGGTGAACATCAAAAAGAGTTCTCTGTCCCCACTCACAAGGGTTCCTTTCCAAGGGACACTAATAGATTCGGTAGAAATGAAAATATTTCTGACGGAGGTCAGAAAGTTGAAACTTTTAACTACTTGCCGAGTTCTTCATTCCATTCCTCGGCCATCTGTAGCTCAGTGCATGGAGGTAATCGGATTAATGGTAGCGGCAATGGACATAGTCCCTTTCGCTCGGATACATCTCAGACCACTGCAACTATGCATGCTCTAACAGTGGAATGGGGATTATGCAGATTTGTCTCCTCAAATACAGTTGGACCAGGAGACCAGAGATTCTCTTCTCTGGTGGTTGTCTCAGGATCACCTGTCTCAGGGAATATGTTTCCGCAGACCAGAGTGGATCATTGTAACGACCGACGCCAGTCTGTTAGGCTGGGGTGCAGTCTGGGACTCCCTGAAAGCTCAAGGCTTATGGTCTCGGGAAGAATCTCTTCTCCCGATAAACATTCTGGAGCTGAGGGCGATATTCAACGTGCTTCAGGCATGGCCTCAACTATCTGCGGCCAAATTCATCAGATTTCAGTCGGATAACATCACGACTATAGCTTACATCAATCATCAAGGGGAAACAAAGAGTTCCCTAGCGATGAAGGAAGTAACCAAAATAATCAGGTGGGCGGAGGATCACTCCTGCCATCTCTCAGCAATTCACATCCCAGGAGTAGACAACTTGGAGGCGGATTTCCTGAGTCGTCAGACTTTTCATCTGGGGGAGTGGGAAATCCACCCGGAGGTATTTGCCCAGCTGACTCAGCTTTGGGGCACTCCAGAGTTGGATCTGATGGCGTCCCGTCAGAACACCAAACTTCCTCTCTACGGGGCCAGGTCCCGGGACCCCAAGGCGGTATTGATAGATGCTCTAGCAGCGCCTTGGTCCTTCAATCTGGCTTATGTTTTCCCACCGTTTCCCCTTCTCCCTCGTCTGGTCTCCAGAATCAAGCAGGAGAAGGCTTCTGTGATTCTGATAGCGCCTGCGTGGCCACGCAGGACTTGGTATGCAGACCTAGTGGACATGTCATCTGTCCCACCATGGACACTGCCAATGAGGCAGGATCTTCTAATTCGGGGTCCATTCAAGCATCCAAATCTAATTTCTCTACGTCTGACTGCTTGGAGATTGAACGCTTAATTCTATCAAAGCGTGGTTTCTCTGAGTCAGTTATAGATACCCTGATTCAGGCGAGAAAGCCTGTCACCAGGAAAATCTACCATAAGATATGGCGGAAATATCTTTGTTGGTGTGAATCCAAGGGTTACTCATGGAGTAAGATTAGGATTCCCAGGATATTGTCTTTTCTCCATGAAGGTTTGGAGAAAGGATTGTCAGCTAGTTCCTTAAAAGGACAGATATCTGCTCTGTCTATCCTTTTACACAAGCGTCTGGCAGAGGTTCCAGGCGTTCAAGCGTTTGCACAGGCCTTAGTCAGAATTAAGCCTGTCTATAAACCTGTGGCTCCGCCATGGAGTCTAAATCTAGTTCTTTCAGTTCTTCAAGGGGTTCCGTTTGAACCTTTACATTCCATAGATATTAAGTTATCTTGGAAAGTTTTGTTTTTGGTAGCTATCTCTTCTGCTCGAAGAGTCTCAGAATTATCTGCCTTACAGTGCGATTCACCTGGTGGTTTCCTTCCTAAAGTGGTTTCTAATAAGAATATTAACCAGGAAATAGTTGTTCCTTCTCTGTGTCCTAATCCTTCTTCGAAGAAGGAACATCTGTTGCACAATCTTGATGTAGTTCGTGCTCTAAAGTTCTATTTGCAAGCAACTAAGGATTTCAGACAAACATCTTCCTTGTTTGTTATCTATTCTGGTAAGAGGAGAGGTCAGAAAGCGACTGCTACCTCTCTTTCCTTTTGGCTGAAAAGCATCATCCATTTGGCCTATGAGACTGCTGGCCAGCAGCCTCCTGAAACTATTACTGCTCATTCTACCAGAGCAGTGGCTTCCACATGGGCTTTTAAAAACGAGGCTTCTGTTGAACAGATTTATAAGGCAGCGACTTGGTCTTCACTGCATACTTTTTCAAAATTTTACAAATTCGATACTTTTGCTTCTTCGGATGCTATTTTTGGGAGAAAGGTTTTGCAAGCAGTGGTGCCTTCCGTTTAAGGTACCTGCCTTGTTCCCTCCCTTCATCCGTGTCCTAAAGCTTTGGTATTGGTATCCCACAAGTAAAGGATGAATCCGTGGACTGGATACACCTTGCAAGAGAAAACAGAATTTATGCTTACCTGATAAATTACTTTCTCTTGCGGTGTATCCAGTCCACGGCCTGCCCTGGCAATTAAGTCAGGTGAAAATGTTTTGTTTAAACTACAGTCACCACTGCACCCTATGGTTTCTCCTTTTTCTTCCTAACCTTTGGTCGAATGACTGGGGGGTGGAGCTAGAGGGGGAGCTATATTGACAGCTCTGCTGTGTGCTCTCTTTGCCACTTCCTGTAGGGAATGAGAATATCCCACAAGTAAAGGATGAATCCGTGGACTGGATACACCGCAAGAGAAAGTAATTTATCAGGTAAGCATAAATTCTGTTTTTTAAAATACATATAATTCATGCAAACACTTTAAAAAATATTAAGGTGCACCTTTTAAACAATTCTAAAACTAACACTTTATAAATCACAATTTGCAATGGTACTCTTATTTTGTTATTGTACAATAAATGTCCATATAATCCCAAACACTTAGGGTGAAAACTCGAAATAGATAGAAAAATGCTGTCTCCAATACTGCAGCTTTGCTCATCAGAGCCTTATGTATCCGTTTTTTAAGCTGAAACAGTTTCACTTGAGCTCTTATCAAAGTGTCAATATAGTATCACTCCACTCTTACGTTTTTTTGTTATTATTAAGGAGATTGTGAATAGAACTTTAGCCCCAAAAGCTTGTTATAACTCACCAGAATCCGAAAGGTTTTTATTATCTTTCCCCAACCGTGCAAATACCTCTGTGCAAAGTTGTTGGCATCTCCAAATCGGCCATTAGCTCTGGCCGTGACGTGGGGCTCCCACGTGTCCAATACGATCTGCCAATAGCTTGGTCAGGTTACCGGTGGTAAATTCAAACTGCGGGTTTCCTTAAAAATGAATATACCCAGTTCAATGGGGTCTTGTTGTCCTCGTAAGCTTTTTTCAAGTTCTTGGAAAAAAGCTTACGAGCTGAAACGCGTAGATGACCTAACCTGTTGAGCTGGCCAGCTTTCATGACATGATCGGACTTTGCTAATATTTACCATTTCGAATGGTTAAAGTGAATTTGGAGAGATTGGTAAAGTAAAGGAGTACCATCGAGGACAACATGACCCCATTGAACTGGGTATATTCATTTTTAAGGAAACCCGCAGTTTGAATTTACCACCGGTAACCTGACCAAGCTATTGGCAGATCGTATTGGACACGTGGGAGCCCCACGTCATGGCCAGAGCTAACGGCCGATTTGGAGACGCCAACAACTTTGCACAGAGGTATTTGCACGGTCGGGGAAAGATAATAAAAACCTTTCGGATTCTGGTGAGTTATAACAAGCTTTTGGGGCTAAAGTTCTATTCACAGTCTACTTAATAATAACAAAAAACGTAAGAGTGGAGTAATACTATATTGACACTTTGATAAGAGCTCAAGTGAAACTGTTTCAGCTTAAAAACGGATACATAAGGCTCTGATGAGCAAAGCTGCAGTATTGGAGAAAGCATTTTTCTATAAATTTCAAGCTTTTTCCCGAACTGTTTCAGCTTAAAAACAGATACATAAGGCTTTGATAAGCAAAGCTGCAATATTGGAGACGGCATTTCTCTATCTATTTCAAGTTTTCACCCTAAGTGTTTGGGATTATATGGACATTTATTGTACAATAACAAAATAAGAGTACCATTGCAAATTGTGGTTTATAAAGTGTTAGTTTTAGAATTGTTTAAAAGGTGCACCTTAATATTTTTTAAAGTGTTTGCATGAATTATATGTATCTTAAAAATAAACCATTAATATTTTAAATATATGTATATACATTTACTACTATCCATTTTAGCATTAATTGGAATAAATTAATTGTATGGTTATAACTATAAGGTAGAGCTATTTCAGCGCACTCTGATCTTTGGTATATATAAGGAGAATCATACTGCAAAGCCGAGAGTTCCGAAACTCTCCTGGCAGAAGAAATAGCAACAGGAAACAAAACCTTCCAAGATAACAATTTAATATCTAAGGAATGCATTGGCTCAAACGGAGCCTGCTGCAAAACCTTAAGAACAAGGTTAAGACTCCAAGGCGGAGTAACCGACTTAAACACAGGCTTGATTCTGACCAAGGCCTGAAAAAAAGACTGAACATCTGGTACAACCGCCAAACGCTTATGCAACAAAATAGATAAAGCAGAAATCTGACCCTTCAGAGTACTGACTGACAAACCCTTCTCCAGACCTACCTGGAGAAAAAACAGAATTCTAGGAATCTTAACCCAAGAGTAACCCTTAGATTTACGCCATACCTTATGATAAATTTTCTGAGTATCAGGCTTACAAACCTGGATCATGGTCTCAATGACCGAGCCAGAAAAACCATGCTTAGATAAAACTAAGCGTTCAATCTCCAAGCAGTCAGTTTCAGAGAAACGAGCTTTGGATGGAAGAAAGGACCCTGAATTAGAAGATCCTTCCTTAGAGGCAGCCTCCAAGGAGGCAGAGATGACATGTTAACTAGGTTTACATACCAGATCCTGCGCGGCCATGCCGGAGCTATTATAATTACTGACACTCTCTTCTGTTTGATATGAGCAATGACTCGTGGAAGAAGAGCAAAACAGATAAACTAGACCGAACCCCCAAGACACCGCCAGAGCATCTATTCGAGCTGCCTACGGATCTCTTGACCTTGAACCATACCTTGGAAGCTTGACGTTCTGCCGAGACGCCATCAGATCCAACTCCTGCATCCCCCACTTGAGGGTTAACCTGGAAAACACCTCCGGATGGAGAGCCGACTCCCCGGGATAAAAAATCTGTCTGCTCAGAAAATCCGCCTCCCAGTTGTCCACTCCTGGAATGTGGATGGCAGACAACAATTGTGAGCTTCTGCCCACTGAATAATCCGTGCCACCTTCTTCATGGCTAAGGAACTCTGAGTTCTCCCTGGTGGTTGATGTAAGCCACTGAGGTGATATTGTCCGATTGAAATCTGATAAAGCGGGCTAAAGCCAAGTGAGGCCAAGTTAACAGAGAATTGTAAATCGCTCTCAACTCCAAGATATTTATGGGGAGAGCAGACTCTTCCTGAGTCCATAACCCCTGCACCTTTAACAAGTCCCAGACTGCTCCCCAGCCTAGCAGGCTGGCATCCATGGTCACAATCACCCAAGAAGGTCTCCAGAAACCAGTGCCCTGAGAGAGATGCTCCTGAGAAAACCACCATGGAAGAGAGTCTCTCGTTAACATGTCTAGATCTATCCTCTGGGACAGATCAGAATGATTTCCGTTCCATTGTTTGAGCATGCATAATTGCAGAGCTCTCAAATAGAATCTAGAAAAGGGAATGATGTTCATGGAAGCGACCATCAACCCAATTACTTCCATACATTGGGCTACAGATGCCCGAACAGTAGACTGAAGAGAGAGGCAAGCAGAAAGAATTTTGGATTTCCTGACCGCCGTCAGAAAAACCTTCATAGATAGGGAATCTATTATAGTCCCTAAGAACACTACCCTTGTAGCTGGAACAAGGGAACTCTTTCCCAGATTCACTTTCCATCCATGGGAACGTAGAAAAGACAACAAGATCTCTGTGAGGGAGTTTGCTTGTTGAAAAGATGGCACCTGAACCAGAATGTCATCTAAGTAAGGCGCCATCGCAATTCCCTGAGACCTGATCACTGCCAAGAGAGCCCCCAGAACATTTGAGAAAATTCTGGGAGCTGTGGCAAGGCCAAACGGAAGAGCCACAAACTGAAAGTGTTTGTCTAGAAAAGTCAGAATCTCAGAAATTTGTGATGATCCCTTTGAATAGAAATATGCGTCCTTCAGATCTATGGTCGTTATGAACTGACCTTCCTGAACCAAAGGAAGAATGGACCGAATAGTCTCCATTTTAAAGGACGGCGCCCTGAGAAACCTGTTGAGACACTTTAGGTCTAAAATGGGATGAAAAGTTCCCTCTTTTTTTGGAACTACAAACAGATTTGAATAGAATCCTAGACCCTGTTCCTTTACTGGAACTGGAGCAATCACTCCCAGAGAGAAAAGATCCTGAACGCAGTTCAAGAATGCCTCTATTTTTACCTGATCTGCAGACAACCTTGAGAGGTGAAACCTGCCCCTGGGAGGGAGAAAATTGAATTCTATTTTTTTTTTTGTAACCCTGAGAAACAATGCCCACAGCCTAAGGATCTGGGACATCTTATAACCACTCCCAATAAAACAGGGAAAGTCTACCCCCACTTGATCCGACTCCGGACCAAGGGCGACCCATCATGCTGGTTTCTTAGATTGCCTTGATCCAGGACTGACTGGGTCTCCAAGAGGACTTGGATTGTTCCTGTCTGGAAGCGGAAGAGGAAGGCTTTTGACCTTTGAAATTACGAAAGGAACGAAAATTACTTTGACGTCCCTTAAATCTAATCTTCTTATCTTTCGGTAGAAAAGATCCCTTTCCACCCGTAATATCAGATATAATTTCTGCCAATCCAGGCCCAAACAAAGTCTTACCCTTGTAGGGAAGCGCCAAAAGCTTAGACTTATAGGAAACATCAGCTGACCAAGACTTAAGCCACAAAGCCCTGCGAGCCAAGACAGAGTAACCAGACAGCTTGACCCCCAATTTAATAACTTGCATGTTAGCAAATGAAACATGAAATGAAACAATTGGCTAGCTTAATAGCCTTAATCCTATCCTGAATTTCCTCTAACAAAGTTTCCTCTTAAATAGATTCAGATAAAGCATTGCACCAGTAAGATGCTGCACTAGTCACTGTGGCAATACAAACTGCAGGTTGCCATTGAAGAGCCTGATGCACATACATCTTCTTCAAATATACCTCCAGCTTCTTATTCATAGGATCCTTTAAAAGAGCAACTATCCTCTATAGGGATCGTAGTTCTCTTAGCCAGAGAAGAAATAGCCCCTTCTACTTTAGGCACCGTGCACCAAGAATCCTTAATGGATTCAGTAATTGGAAACATCTTCTTAAAAACTGAAGACGGAGAGAAAGGAATCCCTGGTTTTTCCCATTCCTGCGCAATAATCTCCGTCACACGATCTGGAACAGGAAACACTTCCATAGAGGAAGAGACATCATAGAATCTATTAAGCTTACTAGATTTCTTAGGGTTAACTACAACAGGAGTGTCAGATTCATCCAAAGTAGCCAAAACCACCTTTAATAAAACATGAAGATGTTCAAGCTTAAACCTAAAGCTTACTTCTTCCACCTCAGACCAAATATTAACAGTGTCAGAATCAGAAATTTCACCCTCAGAAGGAACTGAGGTAACATCCTCCCTAGAGTTATGAGGAAGATCAACCTGTATAGTAGCTGCGGAAACAAGCACTTTACAATCTATTAAGTGTTTTGTTTTCCTCTTGCGTTTTCCTAAAACAGGAAAGGCAGATAAAGCTGCAGATACCGCAGAAGATATCTGTGCCACAAAATCTGCAGGCAAATATACCCCACCAGGAGGTTGAGAGGAACCCCAGGGCACTGCATGTGATGCCATAGAGGCATGGGAAGTTTGAGGAGAAGGCTGCAGCATTGCCTGAACAGCATCATCCTGAGAGACATTAGGCTCATAAGCCAATCATTTATCTTTACAATGAAGCTTTCTAGCCTAACAAGTAGTACAAAATTGCAAAGGAGAAACAATTTACGCCTCTAAATATAATAAACATTTATTAAAAACAATATCATAATTTTCTATGTCCATAGCTAAGAAAATTCAGCCCCAGGAATAAATTTGAATAAACTGTCACTTTAAGAGAACATAAAAAAACAAAAAACGTTATAAAAAAAAACTAAAGTTTGACAACCTCTACACCTCAGCAGCACTGAGGTGCCTACCGCAATTCCAGGAGACTTGAAGAGGACACAGAGACTGACACACAACTGCACATACACTGAGACAGACTGCAGCAACAACACAGAGACGCTGATACGTTCCGTATAACTGAAACACAAGGATCACATGACCAGCACATCCGGAAAAGCGCAGACAGGAAAAAAGGCGTGCAATTCGAAAAGACATAGCCACAATCGTTACTATACAAACATTAGCTAAAACAATAAAGAATTTAGCAGCACCCGGTCTAACATGCAAATCCCAAATAACATAGTGCCTGCATACTGCCAAACGAATCCTATTTAAAGCAGACATGTCCAAAGTCCGGCCCGCGGGCCAATTGCGGCACGAGTACTGGACTGATATGGCCCCACAGATAATTTATACAAATATAGATGATACGGCCCCCCAGTGAGTTCCCGACCGGCGCTCAGTGAAGTCCCCAAGCGCCGCTCAGTGAGTCCCCGAGCGCCGCTCTGGTTTGACGTCATCAGCCGGCACATGAAGAAGGGGAAAGCCCAAATCTCGCGAGATCTCGGACGCATAGGAATCTGGCCAATTTTAATAATGGCAACTATAAATAAGAAAAGAAAAGTTGACAGTGAGGGACGCCGCTTCCAAGACAGGTGGAAAGTGGAATATGTTTTCACTGAAATACAGAATCACTGTGTTTGTCTGATATGCCAAGAGACTGGCTGTTTAAAAGGAATTCAATGTTAAGAGACACTACCAGTCGAGACATAGCACAAATTATAACAAGCTAACAGGGCGTGACCGCAGTGAAAAATTGAAGCAACTTGAAGCTGTTTTAATGTCACAACAGCGATTTTTTTACAAAAGCCCGTGTGTCAAATGAAAATGCCACAAGGGTTAGCTATGATGTGGCAACGTTAATTGCTAAAAATTGCAAATCTTTTGCTGAGGGTGACTTTATCAAAGAATGCTTTATGAAAATGGTGCAGAATATCTGTCCCGAGAAGAAGCAGGAGTTTTCCAAAATTTGCCTGGCTCATAGCACTGTAGCACGGAGAATTGAAGAAATTTCATCAGATATTAAGAGACAGTTAACGTCAAAAGGAGTTGAGTTTGACTTCTTTTCAATAGCCTGTGATGAAAGCACGGACCTCTCTGACACAGCTCAGTTGCTGATTTTTCTGAGAGGGGTGGACGATGAAATGAATATGACTGAAGAGCTACTTGACCTCCAGAGCCTTGAGGACCAAACAAGAGGAAATGATTTATTTGTTTCTGTTAGTTCTGCCATAGATGACATGAAAATGCCTCGGAACAAAGTTACTGGGATTATTACTGATGGGGCACCTGCCATGGCTGGTGACCGAAGTGGATTATCAACCCTAGTCTGTAACAAGGTGATCGAAGAAGGTGGCAAAGCTATTAAACTTCATTGTATCATTCATCAACAAGTTATCTGTGCTAAACATCTCAAATATGATCATGTTATGAAACCGGTGCAAAAGACCATTAATTTTATTCAGTCTAAAGCCCTGTGCCACCGCCAGTTTAAACAGTTTCTACTGGATATCCAGGCTGAATACGAAGATGTTTTATATCATAATGATGTAAGATGGCTCAGTCGGGGATCTGCACTGCAGCGTTTCTACTCTCACAGAAAGGAAATTGGAGAATTCTTGGAAACAAAGGGACAACCGATGCAAGAACTATCTGATCCTATTTGGCTGGCTGATTTGGGGTTTATAGTCGACATAACAAAGCATCTGAATGTACTGAACACGAGTCTTCAGGGCAAAGATGCAGCGGTGAACCAGCTTTATTCACACCTCAAAGCCTTTGGAACAAAGCTGCAACTTTTCCTAAGGCATTTGTCACAAACAGAGCCAAATACCATTCATTTTTCAGCGTTGCAGGAAATAATGAACAGTTTTCCACATGATGATATCAGTGCGCAAACGAGCAGGTATGCAGCAGACATCACATTTCTGGCTGGGGAGTTTAAACAGCGTTTTCAAGATTTTGCAGCTATTGAAAAGGAGATCAGCCTTTTCTCCTCTCCATTCTCTGTTGACCCCAACGATGCTCCAGATCAGCTGCAGCTCGAGCTCATTGAGCTGCATTGTGACAGCGAGTTACGCAGTCGTCACCAACAGCTCTCTCTTGTAAACTTTTACCGCCAACTGGATAAGAGCCGGTTTCAAGAGATTCGAACATTGGCTAAGAAAATGCTGAGCTTGTTTGGCTCAACATATTTGTGTGAGAAGACATTCTCTGTTATGAACTTTAACAAGAACCGCGTGAGGACAAGACTAAGTGACTCTCACCTGCGTGACATTTTGCGCATCAAAACCACGGCCTTTGAACCAGACCTAGTCTATGTGCTGCAGCCCAGATCTCACCCTTTTCACATTAGTGCAGGCAAGTTTTTTTTTTTCCAATTGAGATGAATACATTGTAAAATCTCGGTTAATGTCAGTTGGTCTAAATCAGTTATAAATATATTTGAACACATGTATACATGTGTTATGTTCCTGTTCACATTTTCTGAACTTAAAAATTGACAGACAACCTTTATTACTTTGTGTAATGTACTTTACAATGTTCCTGAAATATTTCAGCTTCCTATTTTTTTATATTAAAGGTAGAGTGATTTAACACCTGTTTAGATTTGTCACCCAAGTCACAAAATGTAAAAGTATGCTGTTTTCAATAAACTTTGCATTAAATAGTTAATTTGCATTTATTTTAAAATGGTTCAAAGAATGTCAGGCAAAATGGTCGTCCCTCTCACTTGTTCACTTCATCAAATCTGGCACTCTTCCAAAAAAGTTTGGACACCCCTGTATTTAAAGGATTACTAAATCACAGAAAGAAAAACTGCAGAATATAAATAATGAATCTTTAAAAGTAGAAAGTCTCCTATACCTAGAAGACAAAAAAGCACTTACCTGCAGTCTAGCTGTCTGGCAGGAAGAAAGCTCACAAGGTGTGAAAGGACACAAACTCCTATCAGAGACCTGTGAGAAAAAGAAAGAACAGAGTAACCAACTCTGGCTTTCTACACTTAGGGCAGCAATATGTTAGGAAACAAAGTAAGCACAACCTTACAACTTCCTAACGGCTTAAAAGCCACCACTACTCTGCAGCAGATATTGATGTGGACTACAGCTATACCCAAATTCTTGCTTGCAGGGAAAACTATCCCCATAAAGGATTTCAATTCTTCAGACACCAAAACTTCACCTCCTCCATTGACAGAGGCAAAGAGAGTGACTGAGGATTATAGGAAGCAGAGTGATATTTAACAGCTTTTGCTGTGGTGCTCTTTGCTGCCTCCTGCTGGACAGGAGAGATATTTCTACTAGTAATTGATGACATAGTGGACTCACCATATCTTAGGAAAGAAATACATAAATACATATGTACACACACACACACACACACACATATATATATATATATATATATATATATATATATATATATATATATATATATATATATAGCAAGAGTATTGCATTGAGCAATTATACTTTTTTATTGGACTAACTATACATTTATAAGTTGACAAGCTTTCGGAAGAATGCATTCCTTTTTGAAGTCTGAAGCAATACTTATGCATATTGATGTATCTCTATGTTAAAGTCCTTTGGCGGCTTTTTTCCCCCCTAATACCTGAGATCTCATACCTTTGAGCCCTTATAACTTTTTTGTGCTATATTTTTTTAAAGTAATTTTTTAGACAGTGTTATTATAAGTGTAACTGTACTTTGTAATTTATTTTTGAAGTGTTTTGTGAAACTTTTTATTTTCACCAAACAGTTAACCACAGCTCTAAAATCGCAGTAATGATTCTAGCATAAATTACGATTGAGCTCACACGATCGCATTTATTTTCAGCTTGTAATACGAGCGGCAAACCCTCTTGAGTTATACAACTTATCGCTATGCTACGATTGTACTCCACTTGTAATCTAGCCCTTAGTGTTTAATGTCCCTTTAAAGCTCTGGTATAGGGTGTCTTTGATTCCTCCTGGTGGCCAGGTGATGAATTCACAACAGTAAGGAATTGTGTACTCTCGCCAACAAGAAAGAGAAAACAATTTATCAAGTAAGAATACATTTTGTTTTTGTTGTGAATAATTTCTGATGCATACAATTTTTTTGACTTTAATATCCGGTTAAAGGGACAGTCAAGTCCAAAATAGACTTTCATGATTCATATAGGGCATTTAATTTTAAACAACTTTCCAATTTACTTTTTTTTTTTTTTTTTTTTGATTCAATAGTTTTTATTGATTTTTTGTTTCAAAACAATACATATGAAAAAAGTAAATTTACATTCAACATTTGAGACACTGTATAATTGCAATTTCAGAAAATTATTAATCAGTGGCATATTTATGAAAGGCTGTGATATAACCTGAAAATAGAATAGTATAGATAAACATTCAATTCAAAGGGAATACAATCAATCTTTGGTTGTTGATAAGCTGTCCGATAATAGTGTCCCTTATGTAAGGGGCAGTGGGGTAGGGAGGAGGAGGGAGGAAGGAGAGGGACAGGGGGGCGGAAAAGGTAGGGTGCTAGAGGGGTATGTAGAGTTCAGAAGTGAAGGTACAATTCTAGATTGTCCCTATTTTATGCTTTAGATTTCTCTGTCTTCGTTTAGTTTATAGAGGCCTTGTTCCCAGATAAAGAACATGTCATTGAAAAGGTTTCGTTTTCCCACATAGTAGTAATGTTGTTTTTCTAGTTTCAGTATGTGTCCTACTTCTACTACCCACTGTGTGTGTGTTGGAATGTTTTGCGTCTTCCACATTCTAGGTATCAGTCTCTTTGCACATGCTAACATCAATTTGAGGAGTTTCGTGCGATACATACAGTGTATTGGTGGGATCATATTAAGCAGTATAATTCTAGAGTTCAAGGTGATTTCCAAGCCTAAAATTTTATTAGTACACCTCTCTATGTTTTGCCAGAATTCCGATAAGAGGGGGCAACCCCACCAAATGTGGGTCATTGTCCGCAATTCTCCGCAACGTCTCCAACAGGTTGATGAAGCAGTAGGGTAAATATATCTAAGGCGCTGGGGTGTTAAGTACCACCGGGTAAGTATTTTATAATTCAGTTCAGATATGAACAGAGAAGTTGAGACAGAGTGTGTCATTTTGAAGCTATTTCTCCACTCTTCTTCAGTGAAATAATCTATTATTTCTGATTCCCATTTCCTAATGAAAGAGGGGTGTTGATCCGGGGAGGAGCGTCTCAGCAATTTATAAGTTAGCGACAAATGAGCTTTTTTGCACTCGGGGTTTATACATAGCTTCTCAAAAGTAGTCAGTGATCTAAATATATTAGCTTTAAATATGTTCTCTGAAAGCGCGTGTCTTATTTGCAGGTATGAGTACCAGCTATGGAAGGGTGGTCCTAGTTCCTCTTGTAGTTTTGATCTATCCTTAATCTTCCCCGACTCCACTAGTAGGTAAATTGGTAGGTTATGTAAGTGTTCCTCTTTGTTCACATGGGAGAAAGAAAGGTTCTGTAAGAAAATCTGATTATTCAGTAGTGGGGAGAGGGGGGAAACAGAGGTGGATATGCCTACAAAGTGTGTTATCACATGGTCCCATACATCTAAGGTGGCTTTAACATAGTTATTCCGATATGCCAGCTGAGATCTTTGAGATTTGGGCAGCCACGCCACGTCTCTCATGGATCTAGTCTCCAAAAGAGAGCTTTCGATTTGCACCCATAGGGCAGAGTCAGCGGAATGGGACCATGAGATCACTCGGGATAAGTGTACAGCCCTATAATAGTTTAGGAGATTTGGGACGTTGAGCCCACCATCTTCTTTATGCATATATAGTGTCTGTTGGGCAACTCTGGGTTTTTTGTAGGACCATATGAATGAGTTGATCATATTTTGTTGGGTTTTTAGGTATGAGACCGGCAGGGCCATCGGCAGCGTCTGGAATAGAAATAGGTATTTTGGTATGATCATCATTTTTACAGTGTTAATTCTACCCATCCACGATAGATGACCCTGTCTGTGCCACCCCTCCAGTAGGGCATCCACTGATTTTTGGAGGCCCAGGTAATTAATTTGGAATAAATCTTGGTGATTGTGTGGGATCAATAGGCCTAGATATTTAAGTTTATCAACAATTTGGAACGGTGTTTGCTGGGTTACAAAGTCTATGTCACTTTGA
This sequence comes from Bombina bombina, assembly GCF_027579735.1. Lineage (NCBI taxonomy): Eukaryota > Metazoa > Chordata > Amphibia > Anura > Bombinatoridae > Bombina > Bombina bombina. The sequence goes on along the minus strand of NC_069504.1, from coordinate 699,454,218 downwards.
GGGGAGTTTAATAGCATGATTCCCGACTTCTCCATATTAATGGAGAAGTTAGAGACCTGTCCATACTCTTTTAGGGTTTGTAACAAGGCGGGTAAGGTGGTAGAAGGGGTTCGTAGGGTAAAGATCACATCATCTGCAAATAGCAAACATTTCTGATTAATTTGGTTAAATTGTAGGCCTAATATATTTTTGTTGTCTCTGATCTTAATAGCCAAGATCTCTATGGTTAAAGCAAACAATAGTGGAGACAGTGGGCACCCTTGGCGGGTTCCATTGGTAATTGGAAAGGAGTGGGATATAGTTCCATTTACTCGAACTCTAGCTTGTGGGGTGGAGTATAACGCTTGAATTCTATCAACAAAGGTTTTAGAGAAGCCAAACTTCGACAGGGCCCCCCACATGAATTGCCAGCTGACCCTGTCGAAGGCTTTTTCAGCGTCAGTCGATAAGAGCGCCAAGGGGGTTTTGTTATCATGCGAAGCCTGTAAAGAATGCAGGACTCGGATTGTGTTATCCTTGGCCTCTCTACCTTTGACAAATCCCACTTGATCTGGATGTATAATTTTTGGTAGGATCATATTAAGGCGATTAGCCAGAATTTTAGCATAAATCTTTATATCTATATTTAAAAGTGATATGGGTCTATAATTACCCACCAGGGTGCCCACCTTGTCCGCTTTTGGGATTACAGTGATTGTAGCTTCTAGTAGAGAGTTAGAGAAAGCTTCTCCTTTGTCTATAGAGGTAAATAATGCATGCAGGGGTGGACACATTTGTGATTGGAACAGTTGGTAAAATTTAGCCGTTAACCCATCCGGTCCAGGGGATTTTCCATTAGGGAGTGCATTGATGGCGTTGAGAATTTCTTGGGTTGTGATAGGGGCGTCTAGGGCATGACTATCATCCTCTGATATGCTAGGGGTCTCTAAAGTGGCAAGATAGCGTGTTATACTATTGCTAGTATCTTGGGTTATGTTGGGGTTAATGTTATAAAGTTTAGTGTAGTAGGATACGAATGTTTCGGCAATTTCTTCATGTTTGCTAACCATCTTGCCAGAGGGGTGTGAAATGGATCTAATGAATGAATTATATTTTTGCTTTTTAAGTGATCTCGCCAGCAGCCGCCCAGCTTTGTTGCTTTCTGCAAAGAATTTGGCCTTAGTAGTTAAGGCCCTAAGGTGGGCTTGTTGGGTTAAAAATTTATTTAGGCATTCTCTGGCTGAGATGAGATCTGCTAGTTTTTGGGTTGAGGTTGGATCAGTTTTATGTAACCTGTCTGCTGTGGTTAAAGTGTCAGTTAAAGATGTTACTTGGGCCTTCATCATCTTGCGTATTTTAGCTGTATGTTTTATTAGGAAACCCCTAATATAGCATTTGTATGTTTCCCAATTGTTTCTTGCAGATGTATCTGCAGGTTTGTTATTGAGAAAAAATTAGTCAGTCGCTTCTGTCAGTTTTTCCAGCGTTTCCTGGTTAGTCAGGATGGTTTCATCTAGTCTCCAGTTTAAAGTGTTTATCGGTTTAGTAGACCACTGGAAAGTAGATAGAACCATGCTATGGTCTGACCATGGGGTATGTGATATTTTAGACTGAACCAGGTTAGTTAAGAGTGTCTGGCTGCATAGTATGTAGTCCAGTGTAGAGTAGGAATGTTGTGGGTGGGAAAAGAATGTGTAATCTCTTTGTGTGGGGTGCGCTATTCTCCAGGTATCGAACAGGGAAATAGAGCATAAGGCCGCACAATTGGCTTTTAGAATTTTGTTACCGAGGTATGACTTCCCTGTGGAGTTATCTAGAGAAGGGTGCATAGTGAAGTTGAGGTCACCTCCTAAGATGATGGGGCCTTTTGAAACATCTAGAATGGTATTTATGACCGATTTATAGAACCTGGGTGTGGGTCTATTTGGGGCATAAACATTGACCAAGGTGATTAAGGCGCCGTAGCACAGTCCTACTAAAATTAACAGTCTCCCGTCTTTGTCTGAGTGTTTTTGCATTAATTCAAAGGGGACATTGCGTTTAATTGATATGCATACTCCATTTTTTCTACTTAACCCTGAGCTGAAGAAGTGCTTGTCAAAGTAGCGTGTAGCTAAGTGGGGTTCATTTCGTCTCCTAAAGTGTGTTTCTTGTAACATGGCTACTTCAATGCCCTTCTTATAAAAGTCAAAGTATGCTATAGAGCGTTTTTCAGCAGATAGGAATCCTTTTACATTTTGGCTTGCTATAGTCAGTGTTCATTCTTACTGTAAGGGATCTATAGGCAAGGTGGATGAATATAGGGGTTTATGCTCAGCGTTTACGTGTAGCAGATGTGAGGAGGATAGGGGGGAAGGAGGGAAGAAGGAGGGAACTTGGAGGGGAGAGTAATGTATAAGTAGATTATAACTAGAGGACAAAGCTCAGTGCTATACAGTGTCTATTGGATTCACAAACAATGGTATAGATATGATTGTATTTAGTAAAAGAAAATATAAACTTGAAAAACTTTCAACAGGTGAGGCAGGTTAACAAGCCTGGTGGCTACTTACGATGCGCATCTTATATTCAGCTCAACGAATAAATAACCATAACAATTAATTAAAGTTAGAGGTTAGTTATAACTTAGGTACATGTCATACAATTATTGAAGACCTTTCTAATTAGGAGGTAGTTTCCTATAACTTGATTGAACATTTCGGGAGTGTATATTCTCATACTGGTGCTGAATGTGTAACACCGGTAGTTCAAACTATCAGGTTCTTTGTCTAGATCTTAAAGGTGTATGCAATCATACAGACCCCTGCGCACCAACGGCGTTCCTTCTGCTTGCAGCCACAACTGGGCTGTGTGATAGTGAGAACAGAAAGAGTAGGGCCGGTTCGCCGTAGGGTGCTCAGGGGTGTGAGGTAAAAAAAAACAAAAAACATATAACACCTGTAACTAGCTATTATACTAGCTTAATAGCCCTTATCCGTCTAATAGTAATAGTGTAAAATAAGCAAGAACTGTAGGTAATTAGCTCATTGACCACTAAAATCAGGCAAGTGGTCATATGGGGAACTTTCTTTTCCTATATATTTTGTTAAAGTGTGGTAGGTAAGAGAAACTGCAATTGGTATAAGCCTAAAACAAAGAAGATAATAAAGAACATCAACCTTAAACAGTTTAGATATACATACAGTCATCTTGTAAACAGTGCTGCAGGGCACTAACAGGGGATATACTTGCCACATAGTTCTGCAGTTATTGCATTATATAGAGTTCTAGCTCCCCAATGTGAGTATCAAGTGGGGGTCAGTCTCTGGAGGTCTGTCCCTGGCAGGTTATGTCAAATTTAGCCAGATGTGATGGGCTAGGCCCATAGTAGGGTATGGAGTATGAGATCCTTGTAAGGTCAGCCCGGTTGTATTAAGTCAGATTCCACAGGGCTGATCTGCTTCCTTTTAAGTTGGCTTGATGGATTTGTCACTCCAGGTGTTTTCTGTGACTTATAGGCCGGTCTTCCTAGCGTTGAATTTTGCGGAGGCAAATCCAAGTCTCCGGTTGGGACCGGAATTGCCAGCATGTGGCAGAATTTTTCAACATCAGACAGATATCGGCATTCAAATTTCTTCCCATTTTTCATGGAGATCACTGAGGTAGGAAATCCCCATCTGTAAGGGATCCTTAGTTGCCTATGATGGAGTGTCAGAACCGAAAAGTCTCTTCTTTTTTGCAGTGTCCTTATGGACAGGTCTTGATAGATCTGTATACGGTGCCCTTGGTATGACACTGATTGTTGTTTTCGGGACATATTCTAAATAACTTCACGATGTTGATAATTTTGGAATTTGACAATAATGTCTCTGGGTGGAGAGTCCTCATCAGGTTTAGGGCGCAGAGCTCTGTGCGCTCTTTCTAGAGTAACATTCGTCAGCTCCATATTTCCTTTCTCGGCCATTTCAGAAAAAAGACCTTGGGCGCGATCCGATATCGATCGCAGTTTGCGGCGCAAGCGAGGGAACTGGCGTCGCCCGCAGTTTCAGCTCGCAACTCGAGCCATCCCATATAACTCGCCGTCAGATGCTAACGTGCCGTAAGTCTGACAAACCAGCGATGTCCAGAAATCTGCGTAAGTACAAATTTCTGGCGTCGCCAGTGACTTGCGGCACGTTAGAAACTGCCGGCGCCTACAAAACCTGACTAAAGTCTAAAACACCCGCACTGTCTAACACGCCTCCCTAACATAGCCCGCACTGTCTAACACGCCTCCCTAACATAGCCCGCACTGTCTAACCCTCTATCCGCTATCCCCCCTCACTATCCTAACAATAAAAAAGCTATTAACCCCTAAACCGCCGCTCCCGTACCCCGCCGCAACCTAATAAAGTTATTAACCCCTAAACCGCCGCTCCTGTACCCCGCCGCCAGCTATATTATATCTATAACCCCCTAAAGTGAGCCCCTAACACCGCAGCCATCTATATTAAAATTATTAACCCCTAATGTAAGCCCCTTACACCGCCGCCATCTCTATTAAAATGATTAACCCCTAATTTAATCTACCTACCCCGCCGCCAGCTATATTATCTATATTAACCCTAAGTATATTATAGTTAATATAGGTATTACATTATATATATTAACTATATTAACCCTAATTATATTAGGGTTAATATAGTTAATATAGTTACTATAGTATTTATATTAACTATATTAACTCTATCTAACCCTAACACCCCTAACTAAATTCTTATTAAATTAATCTAATTCATTTATAAACTAAAATATTCCTATTTAAATCTAAATACTTACCTATAAAATAAACCCTAAGATAGCTACAATATAATTAATAATTACATTGTAGCTATGTTAGGGTTAATATTTATTTTACAGGTAAATTGTTAATTATTTTAACTAGGTATAATAGATATTAAATAGTTATTAACTATTTAATATCTACCTAGTTAAAATAATTACCCAATTACCTGTAAAATAAATCCTAACCTAAGTTACAAATACACCTACACTATCAATACATTTAATAAACTACAAACATCTATCTAAAAATACAATTAAACTAAATTACAAAAAAAACAAACACTAAATTACAAAAAATAAAAAAAAGATTACAAGATATTTAAGCTAATTACACCTATTCTAAGCCCCCTAATAAAATAATAAACCCCCAAAATAAAAAAAATTCCCTGCCCTATTCTAAATTCAACAAATTTCAAAGCTCTTTACCTTACCAGCCCTTAAAAGGGCCTTTTGTGGGGCATGCCCCAAAGAATTCAGCTCTTTTGCATACAACAAATACAATACCCCCCCCCCCCATTACAACCTACCACCCACATACCCCTATTCTAAACCCACCCAAACCCCCCTTAAAAAAGCCTAACACTACCCCCCTGAAGATCTCCCTACCTTGTCTTCACCACACCGGGCCGAACTCCTGATCCGATCCGGGCGATGTCTTCCTCCAAGCGGCAAAGAAGAATTCTTCCTCCGGCGACGTCTTCCTCCAAGCGGCAGCAAAGTCTTCATTCTTCCGGCGGCATCTTCAATCTTCTTTCTTCGCTCCGCCGCCGCGGAGCATCCATCCCGGCCGACTGCTGAACTTGGAATGAGGTACCTTTTAAATGACGTCATCCAAGATGGCGTCCGCCGAATTCCGATTGGCTGATAGGATTCTATCAGCCAATCGGAATTAAGTTAAAAAAATCTGATTGGCTGATTGAATCAGCCAATCAGATTCAAGTTCAATCCGATTGGCTGATCCAATCAGCCAATCAGATTGAGCTCGCATTCTATTGGCTGATCGGAACAGCCAATAGAATGCGAGCTCAATAAAAAAGCTATTAACCCCTAAACCGCCGCTCCCGTACCCCGCCGCAACCTAATAAAGTTATTAACCCCTAAACCGCCGCTCCCGTACCCCGCCGCCAGCTATATTATATCTATAACCCCCTAAAGTGAGCCCCTAACACCGCCGCCATCTATATTAAAATTATTAACCCCTAATGTAAGCCCCTTACACCGCCGCCATCTCTATTAAAATGATTAACCCCTAATTTAATCTACCTACCCCGCCGCCAGCTATATTATCTATATTAACCCTAAGTATATTATAGTTAATATAGGTATTACATTATATATATTAACTATATTAACCCTAATTATATTAGGGTTAATATAGTTAATATAGTTACTATAGTATTTATATTAACTATATTAACTCTATCTAACCCTAACACCCCTAACTAAATTCTTATTAAATTAATCTAATTCATTTATAAACTAAAATATTCCTATTTAAATCCAATCAGCCAATCAGATTGAGCTCGCATTCTATTGGCTGATCGGAACAGCCAATAGAATGCGAGCTCAATCTGATTGGCTGATTGGATCAGCCAATCGGATTGAACTTGAATCTGATTGGCTGATTCAATCAGCCAATCAGATTTTTTTAACTTAATTCCGATTGGCTGATAGAATCCTATCAGCCAATCGGAATTCGGCGGACACCATCTTGGATGACGTCATTTAAAGGTACCTCATTCCAAGTTCAGCAGTCGGCCGGGATGGATGCTCCGCGGCAGCGGAGCGAAGAAAGAAGATTGAAGATGCCGCCGGAAGAATGAAGACTTTGCTGCCGCTTGGAGGAAGACGTCGCCGGAGGAAGAATTCTTCTTTGCCGCTTGGAGGATGACATCGCCGGAGGAAGAATTCTTCTTTGCCGCTTGGAGGAAGACATCGCCCGGATCGGATCAGGAGTTCGGCCCGGTGTGGTGAAGACAAGGTAGGGAGATCTTCAGGGGGGTAGTGTTAGGCTTTTTTAAGGGGGGTTTGGGTGGGTTTAGAATAGGGGTATGTGGGTGGTGGGTTGTAATGGGGGGGGGGTATTGTATTTGTTGTATGCAAAAGAGCTGAATTCTTTGGGGCATGCCCCACAAAAGGCCCTTTTAAGGGCTGGTAAGGTAAAGAGCTTTGAAATTTGTTGAATTTAGAATAGGGCAGGGAATTTTTTTTATTTTGGGGGTTTATTATTTTATTAGGGGGCTTAGAATAGGTGTAATTAGCTTAAATATCTTGTAATCTTTTTTTTATTTTTTGTAATTTAGTGTTTGTTTTTTTTGTAATTTAGTTTAATTGTATTTTTAGATAGATGTTTGTAGTTTATTAAATTTATTGATAGTGTAGGTGTATTTGTAACTTAGGTTAGGATTTATTTTACAGGTAATTGGGTAATTATTTTAACTAGGTAGATATTAAATAGTTAATAACTATTTAATATCTATTATACCTAGTTAAAATAATTAACAATTTACCTGTAAAATAAATATTAACCCTAACATAGCTACAATGTAATTATTAATTATATTGTAGCTATCTTAGGGTTTATTTTATAGGTAAGTATTTAGATTTAAATAGGAATATTTTAGTTTATAAATGAATTAGATTAATTTAATATAAATTTAGTTAGGGTTAGATAGAGTTAATATAGTTAATATAAATACTATAGTAACTATATTAACTATATTAACCCTAATATAATTAGGGTTAATATAGTTAATATATATAATGTAATACCTATATTAACTATAATATACTTAGGGTTAATATAGATAATATAGCTGGCGGCGGGGTAGGTAGATTAAATTAGGGGTTAATCATTTTAATAGAGATGGCGGCGGTGTAAGGGGCTTACATTAGGGGTTAATAATTTTTATATAGGTGGCGGGGGTGTAAGGGGTCAGATTAGGGGATAGATAAGGTAGATGGCGGCGGTTTTAGAGGCTCACAGTAGGGGGTTAGTTTATGTAGATGGCGGCGGGGTCCGGGAGCGGCGCTTTAGGGGGTAATAACTTTATTAGGGATTTCGGGGGGGGGGGATCGCGGTTGACAGGGAGATAGACATTGCGCATGCGTTAGGTGTTAGGTTTATTTTAGCAGATCGCGGTTGACAGGGAGATAGACATTGCGCATGCGTTAGGTGTTAGGTTTATTTTCTAGTTAGTTTAGGGAGTTACGGGGCTCCAATAGTCAGCGTAAGGCTTCTTACGGCTGCTTTTTGTGGCAAGGTGAAAATGGAGTAAGTTTTCTCCATTTTCGCCACGTAAGTCCTTACGCTGCATATTGGATACCAAACTGCGCGGGTTTGGTATACCTGCCTATGGCCCAAAAAACTGCGGGCGACGGCAGAAATATACGGGCGTAACTTCTAGGTTACGCCGTATATGTGATACCAAACCCGCGCAAATATTGGCGTCGCCGGCTTTTGCGGGCGACGATTTATATCGGATCGACCCCCTTGTAGATATTCTCGTATCTCATTGTTTTGAACTGTTTCAGGAATGCCTCGAAAGCGCAAATTATTGCGCCTAGTGCGGTTTTCGAGGTCGTCTAGCTTGTCTTCCATGTCTGCGAAACTTTGGTGATGATGTGAGACTTTGGAAGTCAAATCAGCTATCTTCTGAGAAAAGACATATTCATGCTCCTCAAGTGAGTCAACTCTGCGGCCCAAATCCAAGATGTCTTTTTTCAAGTCTGCACATTCCTCCTTTATGCAAACTTTAACTTGGTCTATCAAAGCTTTGATGGTCTTATAGGTAATGGGTGGATCAACAGCAGTTTCAGGTGTTTGAGGTGACGAGCTGCTGGAGCTGTCAGAGCAGCCCTCATTATCATCAGGTGCAGTTGAGAGCAGAGGAGCCGTGTTGTTTTTCCAATTTACTTTTATCACCAATTTTTCTTTGTTCTCTTGGTATTCTTAGTTGAAAGCTAAACCTAGGTAGGCTCATATGCTGATTTCTTAGACCTTGAAGGCTGCCTCTTATGTGAATGTGTTTTGACAGTTTTCACCACTAGAGGGCGTTAGTTCATGTGTGCTATATAGATAACATTGAGCTCACGCACGTGAAGTTACCTAGGAGTAAGCACTGGTTGGCTAAAATGCAAATCTGTCAAAAGAACTGAAATAAGGGGGCAGTCTACAGAGGCTTAGTTACAAGATAATCACAGAGGTAAAAAGTCTATTATTATAACTGTGTTTGTTATGCAATAGTGGGGAATGGGTAATAAAGGGATTATCTACCTTTTTAAACAATAACAATTCTGGTGTTGACTGTCCCTTTAAGTATGGTAAGTTACTTAATACAGTACTGCACCCTGTGCTACATAAATATTTTGAAGTCTGTTTTCCCTTAGTTTATAGTAAATATCAGTAAAATGAAATTATTTTTTTAAGGTTTGGTCTGTTTAAAGGGATATGAAACCCAAAAAATGTATTTTGTGATTCAGACAGAGCACATTGTTTAAAAAAAAGTTTCCAATTTAGTTCTATTATCAAATTTGCTTTGTTCCCATGATATTCTGTGTTGAAGAGATACCTAGGTAGTCATCTGGAGCACTACATGGCAGGAGACTATTGCTGTCCTCTAGTGCTCTTGCAAATAGATAGCATTCTTTCAAAACGGCTGCCATATAGTGCTCCAAAAATGGGCCAGCTCCTAAGCCTACATCCCTGCTTTTAAACAAAAGATATCAAAAGAACAAAGAAAATTTGATAAAAGAAGTAAATTAGAAAGTTGTTTAAAATTAAATGTTCTAGCTGAATTACAAAAGAAAAAACTATTTGGTTTCATATCCCTTTAAAGGGACATTAAACACTAAATAAATATTAGATAGAATGATGCATTCAAAGAAAAGATTATTCTGAGAATAACATGCAGATGTATTTTTTTAAGTTTTATTAGTTTTTTAAATATTGACGAAATAAGTGTAAAATTTAAATGTCTATAAAACAATGGGAGCTGCCATGTTGTAACTTAGGTTAACTTCTCTGCTGTGCCAATTAGGGACAGTTATAAATAGGTCACTAGAGTGTGCAGCCAATGACTGTGAGGAATATAACAGTGTTCTGCACTTCCATTTCTAACAGGAACTGAAATGCTCACAATTTCAGAATGGAATTACAGGCAAAGGGGACAAAATAAATAATGAAAGTATATTGCAGAGTTGTTTTATTATATACAATTTATCATTTTATATTACTATTTTAAAGTGTTTAATGTCCCTTTAAGCAATGTTTAGGGATTTTACACCATGAAGATGTAATTCCACATTTACTGAGTCATATTGGTGGAGTAATTGTGATTGACCTGTAATATTAGAACATTTCCCTTGGTTTATATGAGTATAGGAGTTTCACCTTTTTGTTCACAGGGAAATGCTATATAATTTATGTTCTGACACATGGTACTTCTTACTAGTAATTGTTTTATACATTAGGTGGCTGTTTTTAGGCAGCTAAAGGCCATATAAAATGTGAGTGTAAACCCTATGATTATGAAGTGATGTCTTGTATTGCATATCTCTGTATGAGGGTCTTTTAATATAGTGTTAAATTGCTGTCTACTCATACAGGGTTCTGGCTCGCCTGGACTCTGATTATAATGGCAGGATGCTGCTGCGCTTATCGTCATCGTAGGATCAAGCTTAGAAATCAGCAGGAGCAAAGGCAGAGAGAGATCAGTCTCATGGCTTATCAAGGAGTCGCTCCCTCGGCTGCAGTAGGTAATTGCCTTTCCTACCTATAATGCACAATATTTCTATGGGAAAAAAGGTGATATTACAGCCATAGAGTGGGGAGTATAAAACAATTGGGTTAAATGTAATACAATATATCCATATAAAGGCAAACCTCTCACATGATATAGAACATAAATTGTCAGCTTAAGTAAAGTAATGTCACCGTCTAGTGAACTAGAAAGTAAATATAATATATGTAAAAGAGATTATGTAGTTATTTTCTCTTCCTAATCAAGTGTATGCTATCACTGTGTGTTCCGTACAAAATAGTCTAGCGCCCTAGCCCCAACACGGCCCTGGCCGCTGGCCGCAAAGTAAGGACCAAAACACAGGACAATGATATATAAGATCTGTGGTGGTGGTTATATATGTAGGAACATGTATATATCCCATAGTTGCCTTATTTAAATATTGTTAATAAAGGCACGTAACAAAAATGAAGTTATATTATCTCTTAATGTCACTGAATAGAGTTAAACATTAGAACTACGCATTAGGTAATGTTATAGAGGGTTTATATGCGACTACATTTTTAAACTCACATTTTAGTAAATCAAAAACTTAACTTTAAACAGTATCGCTAAACAGGAAACACATAAACTTAACTAAATAGACCAGAAATAAGAACTGTGTCCTCTAGTTTTAACCCGAGACAAATCTCCTTCTACAAGCAGGTACTATATCATAATCACAGATAACGTCTATGTCAGGAATCCAGGTAAAGGCTTGACAAGGAAGGCCAAGACTATGTGAGTAATGTAAAGTTCGGGCTAGTTTGCCGATTGTATTGAATCCCAATTGCGATGCAGTGGAGAGATGTGGTGATGATCCAAAGTCATCTCTTACTTGTCGGGGACCCAATGTGGTATGATCAGTCCATGGTGTCTTCTGGATGCGTTTTTTACTGCGTTTGAGCTGATTTAGTAGTGATCGGTCAGCTGTGGTGAGTTTCAGAATTGGCGCGCCCAGGAGATTAGACGCCATTTTAGAGATCTTGCCCCTTTTCCATAGCGACAATTTGCTTGTTTGTTTTTTTGTTGTAGTATTGTTTTTTTTAGAAGGCTGTCTGTTAGATTTTAGTTGAAGTTTCCGATGGGCCCTTTGTACCGGAGGGTAAGCAAAATCATCTAGTGATTCTCGTGGTCTGTCTTCCTGTATCAACGCCTTGGTGATTGACGTCTTTTTTTAATGATATGTCATATTCCTGAATGGGATCTGTTATGCAATCGACCGGCTGGGGAAGTCCCATAGCATCTTCTGCTAAATCTCTTAAAATGTAGTCTGGTAGCGATTTGTCCATTAGAGAATGTAGCAGCTCCTCCATTCTACTAAAGATGGTGTCTAGGTGCTGTAATAGCTTCTCAACAGGCATGGTCGCTGGATATGAATATACTGTATATCTCCCCTAGCTGGAGTTTCATAGATAAGTAATGCAATTTTTTATGCTAAATCTACGCAGTCCAGTTATGGTAGTGTAACCCGGTTTCCCAGGGGGGGTTCACCTAATGTTGAGCCGCCGCTCTAGGTCTTCTGTGTCTAATCTGTGGCTCCAGTTTCATGAAAACAGCAGAGCAAAGCTGTATCAGAGCCTCACAAGGTAGGGCAATGTTATATCTTAGGATTCTTATGTAGATACTGTTATTAGGATTTGATATTCGGCGGTTTACCGAAAATTCCTCCGGAGCTCTTAAGATGTGCGTCCTTACTCGAACGCTGTTAGGACACCCGATTTTCAATTTTCTACCGTTAAAGGGGGCAGTAAACCTAGAAAATAATGTTATATAATTCTGCACATAGTGCGGAATTATATAACATTATCTTAGCCAAACTTTATGCAACATAATATTGCCGGTGAAATTTGATTTAAAAAGAGGGCTTTTCAGACCGCCGCTCTTGCTTTACTGAGTGGGTCTGGTTTTCCCCCTGAGCGCATCTGGGCAGCTGCTGTCTAGTCACAGCCCGGCCCGATCGCTCCATTACACTCAATGTAGCTCGCTCCCACTATCAGACAGAGCAGGAGCGAGCCACATTGAGTGTAATGGCGCAATCGGGCCGGGCTGTGACTAGACAGGTGCCCAGATGTGCTCAGGGGGAAAACCAGACCCACTCAGTAGAGCAAGAGCGGCGGTCTGAAAAACATTCTTTTTTTATTAAAGAAACACAGGTACAAGTAGATATATATCAGCATTTACAAGGCATAGTTATAAGACATTAAAGAAATGCTACATATTAAACATCCGTATATTAACATTTGTGGTCTAGTTGCTATTGAGCGTTACAGAAGAAGGTGGTATATTGCTCAAAGGTATATATGGACTATGCAAATCTGAATACAAAGGAATGAGACTGTATAAAAGAGATCTTAACATTGAGAGGTACATAAAGGACTAGTCGAGTACCATTTTATACTAAACCTGTGCCTCTTAATTTTTTTTTTATATTAACTAAGAACAGAACAAAACATACAACAAAACATACAACAAAACATAAAACAAAACGTAAAACCAAATATTAACACTGGTGGTATGCCCAAAAGCATATACTAATTCTCGTTGCAGTGGGTATAACAGGTAATATGCAGCTTTATAGAAGATGGAATATATGTATATGTGGTGCTCACAAAGAAACCAAGTTACATTCAGTTGTGCATATATATATATATATACGCACACACACATACATATACATACATGCCCACACATACAAGTCGTTGTAGATGAAACCAATAAAGTGAAACAGCAGGCTTTTATAATATGAGATGAGTTAAGCCAAGGCATGAAATACCAGTTGCATCATTCAATATGAAGAGAGAGGCAGCACTGAAAGATAATTGGCAGGAATGTTTAAGTAATGCTACTAATGTCAAGGCTATACTGTGGAAACAGACTGGGCAATCCCAGTATATTAAACACAAGTGATGCTTGAGACTGCAAATAATTCTAATAAGTAAAACAGCATGCTTCTGCATATAGAGTAAACTGAAGTATATCAGAAAATACAAATTGCATCCTACAATGTAAAAAAAAAAAAAAAGAGGCAGGATTGAGAAATCATTAACAAAATCTATAAGCAATAATACCAATGTCTAGGTTATACTGTGGATACAAATCAGGGGTTTTCAGCACTGGGCAACCTCAATATGTTAACTCTAAAGTATGTAACTAAGAAAGGGAAACCATATTTTCCTACATATACACATAGAAAGCAAAATGAGGTATCAGAGTATAAAATGCAAATTGTTTCATTCAATGTGATGACTGAGACAGCATTGATAGGGAGTAAACAAAATATACATTGCTGAATACTTGCTGTTGAATATTCAAAAGAAAAAAAAAGGATTGCAGGCATATTTTTTATCAAGGTTGTAAGCAACCTGTCATAAGTCATAAGTAAATGATGGTGCACTGCCATCTCTTTAAAGCAGTCCATTATGGAAGTCCCAAACATGAGGGGGGTGAATTAAGGACCCTGATGTGTTCACCTCTGTTGCCACCCATTTTAAATTTGAACATTTGGGAAAATTCTAGCCTGGCAAATTTCCAAGCAATTGATCATGTTCCTTTCTCCAAGAGAGGTGGGGACAGAGAACATTATTTAAGCAAAAAGGAGGTTAGATGGATTTTTCATCTCAATACTAGGACCCCTCTTGGCTTGAATGTTGAAGCCGATGTCAATCTCTTTGTTTAAATAAACACAAAAATTTTTTTGGTTTTTGTGTACTATAGCAATTAAGCCAATATTTGAATTGAAATTAAAATTAAATTTGAATTTGAGTTATAATTAAATAATAGTATCAACAACAATATATGATACCTCATTTGCCCCTTCTTTCATCTGTTACTGTTCACTAAATTATAAGAATTATAAAAATTAATAATTAAAAATTAAATATTATAAATCATGAATTAGAAACTATGTATATATAATAATAATTGTTTGTAATTTTTCTTGAGATTGAATCGATTATCTACTTTGCTCCCCTTTCATGTTTTGTTATTTTTGCTGTTTTTTGTTGTTTTTGATTGTTTATATAAGTATAAACTTGTATTGTTGTGTGTGCAAACCTTCCTGTGTCCTGTACATTACAGTCTATGAATTAGGGATTAATTGTTTAAGGCTTTATGAATTACTAAGTTGGACACATATGATGTTAATTGCCTAATTATATGCCCCTTTAAATAGACTATAGGCAGTTTCTTATGCTAAGCAGTGATCAAGTGCGGTGGACCCGCATGAAACGCGTCTGCTGTTACTGCCTTTATGTGACCACTACTTGATTTGGGTGGAGGTCATTTCTAGCTATTGTCCGCTCTTTGTTTTTAGTGCACAGTGCTTTGAATAAAGAAATCTTTTGAATTTACTTACCACTGTTTGGAGCGTCTTCCTAGTTAGCCGGAACTGTCTTTCTCAGGGGTGAATTAATACCCTATCTCTGCAAAGGATATCATCCAACTCCTACATGAGCAGGGAGAGGATGAACACTGCAATCAAAGCATGAGTGAACAGGACATAAACTGCTCCAAGTGTGGAATGAGAAATATATTGCAGCTGTCCCTGAAAAGGGCCTGCAGAGCTTTACATCTTTTCTATCCAGACAGTCTGCCCACGTGTTGCTCCACTGAAATGGTCTTGTAAGTTTATAACACTGAGGGTTCCTCTGAGAGCAGCCAGCTGCTAGTAGCTCCGGAGCTGACATCAGTAAATCAAATAGGCACAAATCTGTTATGTTTAAACTGACCTCAGGGCATGTTTCTGTAGTCTTAGGTGGGAGTCTCAGTGATCCAAGAGATATATCCTCTGAGCAGCCGTTATGAGAGTCCAATATGAGAACAGTTAGATTGTCAGCATACTTCACATAGCCATGCTGTATTGGGTACTCAGTAATAGAATTTTCCTTGTGATCTTCACACATGGTCATTATCGGTTTGGTGCCTTTCACAACTCCCTAAACTTCCTGGCATAACTCTGATCAGGCAGATAGCAATCTGTCCAGTGAAGGTGTAAACAGCATGGTCAGTTCCTGGATGAGGTTATCTTTGCACATCAGCATGTTGAATCCTACTTTGCATCCAGGATTGTAGGAGGCCTCAGCTGCTGTTTATAAGATGGTGTAGGCAGTTTTACTGCTGTCTCTTCTCAGGGGCAAGGGCATGATGTAGGGGCCCTTCACGCATCAGGTTTCAGCTGCAGCAAGTGCCCGCATAAATTAGGATGCCTGCTCAGCAAGAAAAGTAGCGTGGGTTAGCTGGTGGCAGCGATTAATTGCTTTTTTTAAGAGCTGTTCTGCAGAGCTCTTTCTTCTTGCTGCCACCTGGTTGCTCCGCCCACCGGAAGTCCCAACCCTCTTTTTTTTAATCAGATTTCACCGGCAATATTATGTTGCATAAAGTTTGGCTAAGATAATGTTATACAATTTTGCACTATGTGCAGAATTATATAACATTATTTTCTAGGTTTACTGCCCCTTTAAGGACCAGGGCTATTTTTACATTTCTGCGGTGTTTGTGTTTAGCTGTAATTTTCCTCTTACTCATTTATTGTACCCACACATGTTATATACCGTTTTTCTTGCCATTAAATGGAATTTCTAAAGATACCGTTATTTTCATCATATCATATAATTTACTATAATTTCTTTTTATAAAACATGATGAAAAAATGGAAAAAAACACACTTTCTCTAATTTTGACCCCCAAAATCTGTTACACATCTACAACCACCAAAAACACCCATGCTAAATAGTTTCAAAATTTTATCCTGAGTTTAGAAATACCCAATGTTTACATGTTCTTTGCTTTTTTTTCAAGTTATAGGGCAATAAGTACAAGTAGTACGTTGCTATTTCCAAACCATTTCCCCCCCCAAAATTAGCGATAGTTACATTGTAACACTGATATCTGTCAGGAATCCCTGAATATCCCATCACATGTATATATTTTTTTTTTAGTAGACAGCCAAAAGTATTGATCTAGGCCCATTTTGGTATATTTCATGCCACCATTTCACCGCCAAATGCGATCAAATTATTTACAAACAGTGCAATCATGGCACAAATGGTTGTAAATGCTTCTCTGGGATCCCCTTTGCTCAGAAATAGCAGACATATATGGCTTTGGCATTGCTTTTTGGTAATTGGAATAGCCAATAGAATGCAAGCTCAATCCTATTGGCTGATTGGATCAGCCAATAGGATTGAAGCTCAATCCTATTGGCTGATTGCATCAGCCAATAGGATTTTTCACCTTTAATTCCGATTGGCTGATAGAATTCTATCAGCCAATCGGAATTCAAGGGACACCATCTTGGATGACGTCACTTAAAAGAACCTTCATTCTGCAAGAAGACTTCGATTGAAGAGGATGCTCCGCGCCGGATGTCTTGAAGATGGAGCCGCGCCGGATGGATGAAGATAGAAGATGCTGCTTGGATGAAGACTTCGCCGCCTGGATGAAGACTTCGGCCAGCTACAATGAGGACTTCTGCCGCTTGTTGAGGATGGATGTCGGGTCTTCAAAAACTGTAAGTGGATCTTCGGGGGTTAGTGTTAGGCTTTTTTAAGGGTTTATTGGGTGGGTTTTATTTTTAGATTAGGGGTTTGGGCACTTGAAAAAGAGCTAAATGCCCTTTTAAGGGCAATGCCCATCCTTTTCAGGGCAATGGTGAGCTTAGGTTTTCTTAGTTAGGATTTTATTTGGGGGGTTGGTTGTGTGGGTGGTAGGTTTTACTGTTGGGGGGTTGTTTGTATTTTTTTTTACAGGTAAAAGAGCTGATTTCTTTGGGGCAATGCCCCGCAAAAGGCCCCTTTAAGGGCTATTGATAGTTTAGTTTAGGCTAGGGTTTTTTTTTTTATTGGGGGGGGGCTTTTTTTTATTTTGATAGGGCTATTAGATTAGGTGTAATTAGTTTAAATATGTGATAATTTATTTTTTTTATTTTGTGTAATTTAGTGTTATTTTTTTTTGTAATTTATGTAATTGTATTTAATTTAGGTAATTGATTTAATTGTAGTGTAAGGTTAGGTGTTAGTGTAAGACAGGTTAGGTTTTATAACTAGTCTACCTAGTTAAAATAAATACAATCTTGCCTGTAAAATAAAAATAAACCCCAAGCTAGCTACAATGTAACTATTAGTTATATTGTAGCTAGCTTTGGGTTTATTTTATAGGTAAGTATTTAGTTTTAAATAGGAATTATTTAGGTAATGATAGTAGGTTTTATTTAGATTTATTTTAATTATATTTAAGTTAGGGGGTGTCAGTGTTAGACTTAGGTTTAGGGGTTAATAAATTTAGTATAGTGGCGGCGACATTGGGGGTGGCAGATTAGGGGTTAATAAATGTAGGTAAGGGGCGGCAGATTAGGAGTTAATAATATTTAACTAGTGTTTGCGATGCGGGAGTGTGGCGGTTTAGGGGTTAATATGTTATAGTGGCGGCGATGTCCAGAGCGGCAGATTAGGGGTTAATAATTTTATTTTAGTGTTTGCAATGCGGGAGGGCCTCGGTTTAGGGGTTAATAGGTAGTTTATGGGTGTTAGTGTACTTTTTAGCACTTTAGTTATGAGTTTTATGCTACAGATTTGTAACGTAAAACCCATAACTACTGACTTTCAGTTTACGGTATGGATCTTGTAGTTATAGGCTGTACTGCTCACTTTTTGGCCTCCCAGGCAGACTCGTAATACCGGCGCTGTGGAAGGTCCATTGAAAAAGGACTTTTTTAAAGCTGCAGTAATTACGTTGCGTTACGGCCAAAAAAGTGTGCGGTGCAGCTAAACCTGCAAGACTCGTAACACCAGCGGTAGTGAAAAAGAGCCTTAAAGGGACACTGAACCCAAATTTTTTCTTTCGTGATTCAGATAGAGCATGCAATTTTAAGCAACTTTCTAATTTACTCCTATTATCAATTTTTCTTCGTTCACTTGCTATCTTTATTTGAAAAGGAAGGCATCTAAGCTTCTTTTTTGGTTCAGCACTATGGACAGCACTTTTTTATTGGTAGATGAATTTATCCACCAATCAGCAAGAATAACCCAGGTTATTCACCAAAAATAGGCCGGCATCTAAACGTACATTCTTGCATTTCAAATAAAAATACCAAGAGAATGAAGAAAATTTGATAATAGGAGTAAATTAGAAAGTTGCTTAAAATTGCATGCTCTGTCTGAATCACAAAATAAAAAATTTGGGTTTAGTGTCCCTTTAACGCTGCTTTTTCACCCATACCGCAAAATCCGTAATCTAGCCGATAGGTATTTTAGAATAATTAAGGATGCTAACAAATATCCTACTTTATATGTTGAATATTAGGGCAACAAAGGTATGGTTATGGGATAATAGTGTTGTCATGTATTCATATTAGCATTGCTCTGTGCACTGTAAGAAGTGCTATTCACTTGTGCACAGGTGCGTTCCTCTTCTTTGGTGCAACTCAATACCTAAAAATGACTTCAGCTTATAAATCACCTTCTCTGGTAACAGTTATACTCCAGCTTCTGTCCAGCTGCAAGTTGGTAATGTTATACTTTGCTTTAATCTTATGAGATTTCAAACTAAACATCCTTAACCCCTTAGTGACCAGAGCACTTTTCCATTTGTTGACCATTTGGGACCAGGGCTATTTTTACATTTCTGCAGTGTTTGTGTTTAGCTGTAATTTCCCTCCCTGAATATCCCTTCACATGTATATTTTTTTTTTTAGTAGACAACACAAAGTATTGATCTAGGCCCATTTTGGTATATTTCATGCCACGATTTCACTGCCAAATGGGATCAAATAAAACAAATCATTCATTTTTTCAGAAACTTTAGGTTTTTCACTGAAATTATTTACAAACTGTTAGTGCAATCATGGCACAAATGGTTGTAAATGCTTCTCTGTGATTCCCTTTGTTCAGAAATAGCAGACATATATGGCTTTGGCATTGCTTTTTGGTAATTAGAAGGCTGCTAAATGCCGCTGCGCACAACACTTGTATTATGCCCAGCAGTAAAGGGGTTAATTAGGTAGCTTGTAGTTTTAATTTTAGCTTTAGTGTAGAGATCAGCCTCCCACCTGACACATCCCACCCCCTGATCCCTCCCTGACCCCACTCAAACAGCTCTCTTCCCTCCCCCACCTCCCCCCAACAATGGCTTCTTTTAGAAAAAAAAATCCCAATTTTCTGTAGTGTAGCTGCTCCCCCTTAACACCCTCTCCCCCTCCCCGATCCCTGAACAAACATTAATTTCCCTCTCCCTCAGCTTAATATAGTGTGTGTGTGTGCACATCCCCCGCACGCTCCAGATGACTTGTGCGCACTGCAGGGACAGGATCAGGAAGTCACTCCAACGTTGGGCCGCCCACCCGCCTCCCTGCTACGGCTCCCACCCACCAACGATCTGCACCATCCCTGGCCGATGCAGAGAGGGCCACAGAGTGGCTCTCTGCATCAATGGCTAAAAAAAGGTATTGCAGTGATGCCTCAATATCGAGGCATCACTGCAATACCTTGAAAGTGACTGGAAGCGATCACAATCGCTTCCACCGCTTGAAACCCCAGAGTCGTGTCAGGCACGTCCTTGGTCGTTAACTGACACCCATTGGAAGACGTGCCTGACACGTCCTTGGTCTTTAAGGGGTTAAACTGAATAACATGAACATGGGAAATAACATGACTGTGCCTGCACATGCCAGGTGCATGCTCCCAGTGGGGTGTGAATACTTTCACTTTCAAGTGCTTTAACATCTGGGTATTTCATGACCTTTTAAATCTTAAAGCTTTTAGAAATGATTTCTATTCCTCTAAAATGTATGCACCACAACTTGCTGCACTCAAGCTCACAGTGTTTACACTTTAAGAGAGTGGAAAATGCCTCAAGTAAAGGTGATTTTGGTTTCTTTGTGGTGGGAGGGGGGGGGGGGGTGCAGAGGTATTAAATCTAAAGGGCTATTATTGTTAAAAAAACACTAGGGCCTATACAATGCATAACCCATAGTTAAAGGATTACTTTCTGTTATAATTTTTAAGCTAAACAACTAACATATTAAAGTTAATAAACATTAATTAAAACCTTCTGACCTATATTTTCTCCAAAACGAAGTTTCATAACGTTCTAAAAGTTATATCTTTTATTCACTGATGATGTCACGTTATCCTGCCCACTATTTTCAGCACTGAGTGTTCAAAATACTTAAACCAATAACTTTGTGTTTAAAGCGCCATTTTGAAACCTAGGTATTGTAAACGGATTGGTACAGAGCAAAGGATACCCACGGAGTGGGTTTGGAAAACAATTAAATTTGCAGACAAGATTTCTGATATACGGTAGAGATATGTTAATGAAATGCTATTGATAAAAAGCGTATTTGGGGTAGTTAGTTAGTAACAGGCATAGAAAATATTTACTTACAGTGGCCCTTTAACGTATCGCTGGGAACCACAGAGTACTGCTGATAACAAACAGACATGGTTGCTGACCTAGTCAGTTGCTGTAGTTGTACAACCCAACTGTGTCTGCGGCAGTTTCAACACAAAGATTTACAGGGTCACTTGGGTTAAAATGATGTACTCTTACAAATTAGAGCATGTAATGTTTCCACTATAAAATATTGAGAACAACTATTTTTCAAACTATAGCAATAAATAAATGTTTAAAGTAAAAAAAAATCATAAAAGATCACCTCTTAGTTAATGAGTCTATTCATTTAAGTTGGTTGGTTTATAAATGTTTTTCTAGCAGTTTGGTTTACAGTTCCTGTGTATTCCATTAAAAGTTCTGCCTATTGCATGGAGCCTGAAATCATGTTACATCTGTGTCTCTGACTTTCCTATATTATCCCAACAGAGATGTGGTCAAACTGTAAACTGCCTTCCTATGATGAGGTGACACAGGAACCTCCTACACCACCACCACCATATCATGAGATTTTGAGGGAACCTGCAACTAATGTGAATTCTGCTCCATGTTCATCCAATTTGGACAGTGCACTACCAGAGCAGAGGGAGAACTTAACAGAGACACTGGGATCCAGTGTGGTGTCAGAAGAAACTGTGCAAGCACATACCACAGCCGAATCTCTACTACATTACGACAGGAATCTTGAGGAGAAAAAGGGAAATGCTTCAGAGCGCAGACGCCATGTTACAGGGGATTCTGGGATAGAACTTTGTGAGCAGGAAGAAGAGGCAGTATGCCTGGGTGAAGGTACAAGGAGAATTCAGGTTTGGGAGCAGAACAGAGAGCGTTTAGGCTTGTGCAGAGGAGAATCTCTAGGAGAGGAGTTGCAGCCGGCATGTATAGTGGAAGAGACAGGGAGTGCAGGAAAGTTTGATTATAAAGAAGAGGAAAACAACGTGATCCTGTAGAGAGGAATCATTAGGGGCAGAAAGCTGAAGATTGACATTTTAATAAATAGAATAGGAATCTCTAAACAAATAGCATTCATATTAATTAAACAGGACAGTGAGCCAGTGTAGTGTCCTGTTTAAATACTTTTTGGGAAGGCAATCATTTGGCCAGTAGTCTACAAGGGCTTTTACTCCAGGGGTAACCAGAGGTATAGCCAACCCTGTTAAACCCCTTTACCCTGGCACTGTATTCTTGCACTGACGGCATTCACTTACAAAGCTTTTGCACTTTGTTTTTGTAAATTTATATTTGGATTTTTTTCTATTATATATATATTTAGAGTTTTGCTACAACATATAGAAAACCATTAATGTTTTTCACATGATCTTCTGCACTGTGGAAAATATCCATTCATCAGAAGGGAATATGCAGAAATAAATACTATTTGTCATTGATGTCTTTGTTTCTATTATTTTGTAGACTATGTTTCACAGGAAAACATTTGTCACCTGTCAACAACAGAAATGACTAATTCTACAAATTGCATTAATCCTGTTTTTTCAATCTAGATCTGTGCACATGTTCAGATAAAAAGAAGAAAACAGCTGAATTGTTTCATTCATTGTTACACTATTCAGAACTAAATATCAAACATGATCTTCTGTACTGAATAAATATGAGGCCAGCACGAAATGCGTTTGGTGGGCTTCATTCTGTTACCATATTTATATTTGTATCATGTGTTAAATACTATCAGCTAGATTACAAGTTTTGAGCGCTATAGGGAAATTAACGAACGCAACAAAAGTTGCGTTAGTTAACCCCCTATAGCGCAGCCATTACAAGTTTTTAAAAACCCGGGTTGTGCGGGCGTTATGGGGTTTTTAAATGCTAATGCACGCTTTCCCCATAGACATCAATGGGGAGGTGTCAGAAAAAAGTCTAACACCTGCGATCGCGGAAAGAAAAGCTCTGTAACGCAGCCCCATTGAAGTCTATGGGGAAAAAAAACTAACGTTTAAACCTAACAAGCAAACGAAGAACAAGGAGCACCGGATCTTCTAAAAACACTTTTATTGTTGCAATAGTTTAAAAACTTTGATTCATCAGCATACAGTTAGAGAGATCGGAACAGTTGTCCCCCTTAGCTAGACTGAATTGCGGCTGACGCGTTTCGGCTTACGCCGTACTCTAAGCCCATTAAAAACCCAAGTACAGTGCTTCCTTAAAAACATATACAGGTGGCCCTCGTTTTACAACAGTTCAATTTACACCGTTTCAGAATAACAACCTTTTTTTCCAGTCATGTGACTGCTATTGAGAAGCAGTGCATTTATTAAAATAGCCAGTAGGTGGAGCTGTCCGCTTGTGTTGTAGCGCAGCCAAGCAAGCTGAAATTAATCAGTTTAACCAGACCTGAGCTATCGAGCAGATTTCAAAGGAACAAGATCTTCCTGTCTATAAATCAGTCCAGATTGGAATGCATAGAAATAACTTTTTGCAGAAAAATGCAAGTGAAGTCTGTGTTGTGTAATTATTTTATTAGGTTTATAATGCTGTTTAACAAATGTTTTTGTTAATTTAACTTAGTTTAATTATATATTCTGTGTTGTGTGATTATTTTATTAGGTTTATAATGCTGTTTAGCATTTAAAGTCTTCATTTCAAACGGTTTTGATTTACAACCATTCCTTCTGGAACCTAACCCCGGCGTAAACTGAGGGCTACCTGTACTACCTATCCTATTGGTCAAATTCCATCCATACAGATCGCTATGTGTTTTTAATGGTCTTAGAGTACGGCGTAAGCTGAAACACGTCAGCCGCAATTCAGTCTAGCTAAGGGGGACAACTGTTCCGATCTCTCTAACTGTATGCTGATGAATCAAAGTTTTTAAACTATTGCAACAATAAAAGTGTTTTTAGTAGATCGGGTACTCCTTGTTCTTCGTTTGCTTGCTATTACACAGTTGGGGCCATCCAGTGAAGCACGGATCTTTATTACGGCATTGCTCGGGATAGGCTGGCTGCCTAATACACACACACACGTGCTGACCAATAGCCGTCCGAACCGGCTCCCAGATGAGGATACGTCACACGCAGAAGTGAGAGACTACACGCTGTGTAGAGAGATCACTGTGGTGAGAAGCTGGAGTTTCGGAGACTGTTTGGTCATTAAACAGTAGGAGAGTAAGATTGTTCCACACGTATTTCAAGACACAGTGTACTAATTGTAAACACATCGTTATGAGACGCATGATTTATACAGTATATTTCAAAGAATTGTTTTACTACTGTCTTGACCCAATCAGCTAATTACGGCAGTGGCAGGCTTACAGGTGCGTTTGTAAACATATATGATGTGGTTAAGTGTGGCTTACCCGAAATGACTGTATATTGGTTATTTGTATTGTACTGGGGATCAACGCTTATTGAAACAGAAGCTTGAGACAAATCAAAACCCAGAGTCCTTTGCATCAATATTCTGGAGTACCAATACCAGCGTGAAAAAAAATAAATTTGTTGATCACAACGTGGCATTATTTTTCCAGTGGGGACTTTATATCTGTCGACCCTATATCTGTCTACTTTCCAAAACCAATATTGGATGTGGGTGTGTGTAATCTGTATCTGTGTGATTGTATCAGAGAACAGTATAATGGACTGTTGATGTCATTATAAGGATTGATTAGACATTTAACCCTGCATCCCACCATCTATTTGATACTTTGTTTAAACCTAACACCCTGACATAAACCCCACATCTAAACACCCCTAATCTGCCACCCTCCAACATCGCCGCCACCTACATAATGTTATTAACCCCTAATCTGTCGCTCCCGATATCGCCACCACCTAAATAAACCTATTAACCCCTAATATGCCGCTCTCGATATCGCCGCCACTATACTAAAGTTATTAACCCCTATTACGCTGCACCCCAACATTGCCGCCACTATATTAAAGTTATTAACTCCTATTCAGCTGCTCCCTGACATCGCTGCAACTAAATAAAGTTATTAGCCCCTAAACCTCTGGCCTCCCTCATCACTACCACTAAATAAACCTATTAACCCCTAAACCGCCAGGCCCCCACATCGCAACAACCTAAATTAAACTATTAACCCCTAAACCTAACACCCCCTAACTTTAACATAATTTAAATAGACCTAAATTAAACTTACAATTATTAACTAAATTATTCATATTTAAAACTAGATACATACTTACCTGTGAAATAAAACCAAAGCTAGTTACAGTTATAGTTTTATTTCACAGGTAAGTTTGTATTTATTTTAACTAGGTAGACTAGTTAGTAAATAGTTAATAACTATTTACTAACTACCTAGTTAAAATAAATACAAACTTACCTGTGAAATAAAACCTAACCTGCCTTACATTAAAACTTAAAATTACAAAAAATAAAAAAAACACTAAATTACAAAAAAAACACACGAAATTATCAAAAACAAAAAAGAATTACACCTAATCTAATATCTTTTCAAAATAAAGCCCACCCAAAATAAAAAAAAACCCTAGCCTACAATAAACTACAAATAGCCCTTAAAAGGGCTTTTTGTGGGGCATTGCCCCAAAGATATCAGCTCTTTTACCTGTAAAAAAAAATAATACAAAGACCCCCCCCAACAGTAAAACCCAGCACCCAACAAACCCCCCAAAATAAAAATCCTAACTCTAAAAAAAAAACTTAGCTACCCATTGCCCTAAAAAGGGCATTTGGATGGGCATTGGCCTTAAAAGGGCATTTAGCTCTTTTACATTGCCCAAACCCTACCCAAAAAACCCTTAAAAAAACCCAAAACCTATCACTAACCCCCGAAGATCCACTTACAGTGTTTGAAGTCCCGCTTGAACGATCTTCATCCAGGTGGTGAGAAGTCTTCATCCAGACGGCCTCTTCAATCTTCATGCCGGTGGCGAAGTCCTCATCCAATCGGCGAGGTCTTCATCCAGGCAGCATCTTGTATCTTGATCCCGACGGCGCGGAGCTGGTCCATCCTGAAGACATCCGGCGCGGAGCATCCTCTTCATACGGTCGCCGCCATACACTGAATCTTCAATGCAAGGTACGCAATTCAAGATGGCGTCCCTTGCATTCCTATTGGCTGACAAATTTTAATCAGCCAATAGGAATTAGAGCTGCTAAAATCCTATTGGCTGTTCAAATCAGCCAATAGGATTTAAGCAGCTCTCATTTCTTTTGGATGATTCGAGTCAGCCAATAGAATGAGAGCTGCTCAAATCCTATTGGCTGATTAAACATTTTCAGCCAATAGGAATGCAAGGAACGCCATCTTGAATCGCGTACCTTGCATCGAAGATTCAGTGTACGGCGGCGACCGTATGAAGAGGATGCTCTTTGCCGGATGTCTTCAGGATGGACCTGCTCCGCGCCGCCGGGATCAAGATAGAAGAGGCTGTCTGGATGAAGATTGAAGAGGCCGCCTGGATGAAGACTTCTCGGCGCTTGGATGAGGACTTCGCCGCCGGGATGAAGATTGAAGAGGCCGTCTGGATGAAGAATTCTCGCCGCCTGGATGAAGATCGTTCAAGCAGGACTTCAAAAACTGTAAGTGGATCTTCAGGGGTTAGTGATAGTTTTTTTGTTTTTGTTTTTTTTTTAAGGTTTTTTTTGGGTGTTTTTGTTTTTTTTTAGTTTAGGATTTGGGCAATGTAAAATAGCTAAATGCCCTTTTAAGAGCAATGCCCATCCAAATGCCCTTTTCAGGGCAATGGGTAGCTTAGTTTTTTTTTAGAGTTAGGTTTTTTTATTTTGGGGGGTTGGTTTTACTGTTGGGGGGGTCTTTGTAAAAATGTTTTACAGGTAAAAGAGCTGATATCTTTGGGGCAATGCCCCACAAAAAGCCCTTTTAAGGGCTATTGGTAGTTTATTGTAGGCTAGGTTTTTTTTTATTTTGATAGGGCTATTAAATTAGGTGTAATTCTTTTTTATTTTTGATCATTTCTTTTTTTTATTTTCCGTAATTTAGTGTTTGTTATTTTTTGTAATTTAGTTTTTATTTTAATTTTGTATTTAGATACTTTGTAATTTTTATAGTGTTAGGATTTTTTTAATGTGTAGTTTAGTTTTAGTTAATTGGTAGTTAGTTTAATTTTAGTTTAATAATTATATTAGTTTAATTGTTAGTTTAAACTTTTTTTTTAAGGTAAATTTTAATTTAATTTAAGATAGGGAAATTGTAATTTTAATCTAAAGTTAGGGGGTTATTAGGTTTAGGGGTTACTAGTTTAATTTAGTTTATTGCGATGTAGGGAGTTATTAGGTTTAGGTGTTAATAGTTTACTTTAGTATATTTTGTTGTGGGGGGCTTGCGGTTTAGGGGTTAATAGGTTTATTATAGTGTTGGCGATGTCAGGGAGCGGCGGAATAGGGGTTAATATTTTTTTAAATGGCTGCGATATCAGGAGCGGCAGATTAGGGGTTAATAAATTTAATTTAGTGTTTGTGAAGCGGGAGGGCCTCGGTTTAGGGGTTAATAGATAGTTTATGGGTGTTAGTGTACTTTTTAACACTTTAGTTATGAGTTTTATGTTACAGATTTGTAGCGTAAAACTAATAACTACTGCTTTTAGATTGCGTTACAGATCTTGTCGTTTTAGGCTGTAACGCCGTTTTTCTCTTGTAAGGTGTATCCAGTCCACGGATCATCCAGTACTTGTGGGATATTCTCCTTCCCAAAAGGAAGCTGCAAGAGGATCACCCACAGCAGAGCTGTCTATATAGCTCCTCCCCTAACTGCCACCTCCCAGTCATTCTCTTGCAGCTCTCGACAATAAAGGAAGTAGCTAGAGAGATGTGGTGAATTAATGTAGTTTATCTTCAATCAAAAGTTTGTTATTTTCAAATGGTACCGGAGTTGTACTATTTTAGCCTCAGGCAGAAAGTTGAAGAAGAGTCTGCCTGTGGTCTTTGATGATCTTAGCAGGTTGTAACTAAGATCCATTGCTGTTCTCACACATAACTGAAGAGATGGGTAACTTCAGCTGGGGGAATGGCGTGCAGGGTTTCCTGCTCTGAGGTATGTGCAGTTTTAAATTTTTCTAGAGAAATGAATATGCTAGAAAATGCTGACGATACTGGATTTATTTAAGGTAAGCCTGATTACAGTGATTTAATAACGACTGGTATCATGCTTGCTGTAAAGGTAATATTTTTTATTATTTACTCACATTACTGAATAGATATAACGTTTGCTTGAAGTGTATAAACGTTTATTACATATTGGTGATAAAACTTGATTCTGGGGCCCAGTTTTTTCCACATGGCTGTCTAGATTTTGCCTAGGGATAGTTTTTTAAGGCCCTCTCACTGTGAGTAGAGGTTGGGAGGGGCCTATTTTCGCGCCTAAATGCGCATTAGTTTTTGCAGCTTGAGACATACAGCTTCCCTGAAGGAGTCCCCTGAACATTTAGGACCTCTCTAAAGGGTTTTTGTGCCTTCCAAAGTCGTTGTATGGGCAGGTAGGGCCACAGCAGAGCTGTGGCAGTTTGTTGTGACTGTTTAAAAACGTTTATATCGTTTTTTTTATCTGGTTTTGAAACTAAGGGGTTAATCATCCATTTGCAAGTGGGTGCAATGCTCTTTCAGCCTATTATACACACTGTAAAAATTTCGTAAGATTTACTGCTTTTTTCACTGTTTTGCAGTTTCTGTGATTGTTTTTTTCTCTTAAAGGCACAGTACCGTTTTTATTTTTTGCTTGTTCACAATTATTAAAGTGTTTTCCAAGCTTGCTGGTCTCATTACTAGTCTGTTTAAACATGTCTGACATAGAGGAAACTCCTTGTTCATTATGTTTAGAAGCCATTGTGGAACCACCTCTTAGAATGTGTACCAAATGCACTGATCTTACTATAAGTTATAAAGATCATATTCTGGCTTTAAAAGATTTATCACCAGAGGAAACTGACAAGGGGGAAGTTATGCCGACTAACTCTCCCCACGTGTCAGAACCTTTGACTCCCGCTCAAGGGACGCCCGCTCAAGAGGCGCCAAGTACATCTAGCGCGCCCATAGCGTTTACTTTACAAGACATGGCGGCAGTTATGGATCATACACTTACAGCGGTATTGTCCAAACTACCAGGGTTACAAGGAAAGGGAGACAGCTCTGGGGCTAGGAGAAATACAGAGCACTCTGACGCTTTAGTAGCTATGTCTGATATCCCCTCACAATATGCAGAAGCTGAGGTAGGAGAGCTTCTATCTGTGGGTGATTTTTCTGACTCAGGGAAGATGCTTCAACCTGATTCTGATATGTCAACATTTAAATTTAAGCTTGAACACCTCCGCGTGTTGCTCAGGGAGGTTTTAGCTACTCTGGATGACTGTGACACCATTATAGTGCCAGAGAAATTGTGTAGATTGGATAAATACTATGCAGTGCCTGTTTACACTGATGTTTTTCCAATACCGAAGAGGTTTTCAGAAATTATTACTAAGGAATGGGATAGACCAGGTGTACCGTTCTCTCCCCCTCCTGTTTTTAAGAAAATGTTTCCAATAGATGCCGCTACACGGGACTTATGGCAAACGGTCCCTAAGGTGGAGGGAGCAGTCTCTACCCTAGCTAAGCGTACAACTATCCCCATCGAGGACAGTTGTGCTTTCCTAGATCCAATGGATAAAAAGTTAGAGGGTTACCTTAAGAAAATGTTTATTCAACAGGGTTTTATTCTCCAGCCTCTTGCATGCATTGCCCCGGTCACTGCTGCTGCGGCCTTCTGATTTGAGTCTCTGGAAGAGGCTCTAAAGGTAGAAACCCCATTGGATGATATACTTGACAAGCTTAAAGCACTTAAGCTAGCCAATTCATTTGTTTCTGACGCCGTTGTTCATTTAACCAAACTAACGGCTAAGAACTCAGGTTTTGCTATACAGGCGCGTAGGGCGCTATGGCTTAAATCCTGGTCAGCTGACGTTACTTCAAAGTCTAAGCTTCTCAACATTCCCTTCAAGGGGCAGACCCTATTCGGGCCTGGACTGAAGGAGATCATTTCTGATATTACTGGAGGAAAAGGTCATGCCCTTCCTCAGGATAGGTCCAACAAATTAAGGACCAAACAAACTAATTTTCGTGCCTTTCGAAACTTCAAGACTGGCGCGGCATCAACTTCCTCTAATACAAAACAAGAGGGAAATTTTGCCCAGTCCAAGCCGGTCTGGAGACCTAACCAGGCTTGGAAAAAAGGAAAGCAGGCCAAGAAGCCTGCTGCTGCCTCTAAGACAGCATGAAAGATCAGCCCCCGATCCGGTAATGGGTCTAGTAGGGGGCAGACTTTCTCTCTTCGCCCAGGCTTGGGCAAGAGCTGTCCAGGATCCCTGGGCGTTGGAAATTGTGTCCCAGGGATATCTTCTGGACTTCAAAGCTTCTTCCCCAAAAGGAAGATTTCACCTCTCACAATTATCTGCAAACCAGATAAAGAGACAGGCATTCTTACATTGTGTTCAAGACCTCCTAGTTATGGGAGTGATCCACCCAGTTCCAAAGGAGGAACAGGGGCAAGGCTTCTATTCAAATCTATTTGTGGTTCCCAAGAAAGAGGGAACCTTCAGACCAATCTTAGATCTCAAGATCCTAAACAAATTTCTCAGGGTCCCATCCTTCAAGATGGAGACTATTCGAACTATCCTACCTATGATCCAGGAGGGTCAATATATGACTACAGTGGACTTAAAGGATGCTTATCTTCACATTTCGATACACAGAGATCATCATCGGTTTCTCAGGTTCGCCTTCCTGGCATTACCAGTTTGTGGCTCTTCCCTTTGTGTTAGCTACGGCACCAAGAATCTTTACGAAGGTTCTGGGGTCACTTCTGGCGGTCCTAAGGCCGCGGGGTATAGCAGTAGCCCCTTACTTAGACGACATTCTGATACAGGCATCGAATTTTCAAATTGCCAAGTCCCATACGGACATTGTTCTGGCATTCCTGAGGTCTCATGGGTGGAAAGTGAACGAAGAAAAGAGTTCTCTATCCCCTCTCACAAGAGTTTCCTTCCTGGGAACTCTGATAGATTCTGTAGAAATGAAGATTTACCTGACAGAGGCCAGGTTGTCAAAACTTCTAAATTCCTGCCGTGTTCTTTATTCTACGTCTCGCCCTTCAGTGGCTCAGTGTATGGAAGTAAGCGGCTTAATGGTAGCGGCAATGGACATAGTGCCGTTTGCCCGCCTACATCTCAGACCACTGCAACTCTGCATGCTCAGTCAGTGGAATGGGGATTACACAGATTTGTCCCCCCTACTAAATCTGGATCAAGAGACCAGGGATTCTCTTCTCTGGTGGCTATCTCGGGTCCATCTGTCCAAAGGTATGACCTTCCGCAGGCCAGATTGGACAATAGTAACAACAGATGCCAGCCTTCTGGGCTGGGGTGCAGTCTGGAACTCCCTGAAGGCTCAGGGCTCGTGGACTCAGGAGGAGGCACTCCTTCCGATAAACATTCTGGAACTAAGAGCAATATTCAATGCTCTTCAGGCTTGGCCTCAGCTTGCTGCGGTCAAGTTCATCAGATTTCAGTCGGACAACATCACAACTGTAGCTTACATCAACCATCAAGGGTGAACAAGGAGTTCCCTAGCAATTTTGGAGGTTTCAAAGATAATTCGATGGGCAGAGATTCACTCTTGCCATCTATCAGCTATCCATATCCCAGGAGTAGAGAACTGGGAGGCGGATTTTCTGAGTCGACAGACTTTTCATCCGGGGGAGTGGGAGCTCCATCCGGAGGTGTTTGCACAGTTGATTCAACTTTGGGGCAAACCAGAACTGTATCTCCTGGTGTCTCGTCAGAACGCCAAGCTTCCTTGTTACGGATCCAGGTCCAGGGATCCCAAGGCAGCACTGATAGATGCTCTAGCAGCGCCTTGGTCCTTCAACCTGGCTTATGTGTTTCCACCGTTTCCTCTGCTCCCTCGTCTGATTGCCAAGATCAAGCAGGAGAGAGCATCTGTGATTTTGATAGCACCTGCGTGGCCACGCAGGACTTGGTATGTAGATCTGGTGGACATGTCATCCTTTCCACCATGGACTCTGCCTCTGAGACAGGACCTTCTACTTCAGGGTCCTTTCAACCATCCAAATCTAATTTCTCTGCGTCTGACTGCTTGGAGATTGAACGCTTGATTTTATCAAAGCGTGGTTTCTCCGAGTCGGTCATTGATACCTTAATACAGGCGCTAAAGCCTGCCACCAGGAAAATCTATCATAAGATATGGTGTAAATATCTTCATTGGTGTGAATCCAAGGGTTACTCATGGAGTAAGGTCAGGATTCCTAGGATATTATATTTTCTCCAAGAAGGATTGGAGAAGGGTTTGTCAGCTAGTTCCTTAAAGGGACAGATTTCTGCTCTGTCTATTCTTTTGCACAAACGTCTGGCTGAGGTTCCAGACGTTCAGGCGTTTTGTCAGGCTTTAGTTAGAATCAAGCCTGTGTTTAAACCTGTTGCTCCGCCATGGAGTTTAAATTTAGTTCTTAAGGTTCTTCAAGGGGTTCCGTTTGAACCTTTGCATTCCATAGATATTAAGCTCTTATCTTGGAAAGTTCTTTTTTTAGTAGCTATCTCTTCGTCTCGAAGAGTTTCGGAGTTATCTGCTTTACAATGTGATTCCACTTATCTCATTTTCCATGCAGATAAGGTAGTGTTACGTACCAAATCTGGTTTTCTACCTAAGGTGGTATCTAATAAAAATATCAATCAGGAGATTGTTGTACCGTCACTGTGTCCTAATCCTTCTTCAAAGAAGGAACGTCTTTTACACAATCTTGACGTGGTTCGTGCTTTAAAGTTTTATTTACAAGCTACTAAAGATTTTCGTCAAACATCTGCATTGTTTGTTGTCTACTCTGGACAGAGGAGAGGCCAAAAGGCTTCGGCAACTTCTCTTTCTTTTTGGCTAAGGAGTATAATACGCTTAGCTTATGAGACTGCTGGCCAGCAGCCTCCTGAAAGAATTACAGCTCATTCTACTAGAGTGGTAGCTTCCACATAGGCTTTTAAGAATGAGGCTTCTGTTGAACAAATTTGTAAGGCGGCGACTTGGTCTTCGCTTCATACTTTTTCTAAATTCTATAAATTTGATACTTTTGCTTCTTCGGAGGCTATTTTTGGGAGAAAGGTCTTACAGGCAGTGGTGCCTTCCGTTTAAGCGCCTGCCTTGTCCCTCCCTTCATCCGTGTCCTATAGCTTTGGTATTGGTATCCCACAAGTAATGGATGATCCTTGGACTGGATACACCTTACAAGAGAAAACAAAATTTATGCTTACCTGATAAATTTATTTCTCTTGTGGTGTATCCAGTCCACGGCCCGCCCTGTCATTTTAAGGCAGGTGTTTTTTATTTTTAAACTACAGTCACCACTGCACCCTATAGTTTCTCCTTTCTCTTACTTGTCTTCGGTCGAATGACTGGGAGGTGGCAGTTAGGGGAGGAGCTATATAGACAGCTCTGCTGTGGGTGATCCTCTTGCAGCTTCCTGTTGGGAAGGAGAATATCCCACAAGTAATGGATGATCCGTGGACTGGATACACCACAAGAGAAATAAATTTATCAGGTAAGCATAAATTTAGTTTTTTAGCCAGAATGCAAAACTCGTAATACCAGCGCTATGGAAATCCCATTAAAAAACTTCATTTTTAAGAGTGCGGTACTGACGTTGCGTTACAGGCTAAAAGGCTTGCGGTACAGCTATACCGACAAGACTTGTAATGGCTAGGTTGCTGTTTTAACGCTGAAAATACCGTATTTTCAGTGTTAAAAGACGAACGCACAGACTTGTAATCTAGGTGTATGTTATTAACAGACTTTCAGTAAAGATTGTTATTTTATCATCAAACACTTCTATTCATTGGAGTGCATAAGGTCATATTTGGTTACATTTATGCCTATGATGTAGAAACTCTTCCGGCACCCAGCTGGCTCCAGGCTGTCTAGCTGTGCCTTCAATGAAGAATGCCTGGAGTGAGTGGCACCTGGTGTGCTCTTGTGTTATTGTATGTGCTATTCAGTTCTAGTAGCAAACGCAAGACAAATTATTTTAAACTGTGGTTCCTATGGATAGCTTAAAGAGACAGTTCACTGTAAAATTGTTTTTCCCTGAATGTGTGCCCTATGACTTGTTATACCAACTATATTTTATAAAATGTATGAGACATTGCTCATTTATGCTTCTTTTTGCAAAATAAATAGCTTGATTTGCTCTTTGAAACCACAGCCCATCAAAGGGCCAGGTTACAAGTGGAGCAGTATTTTGTGCTTCCGCTAGAGCGTTAATGGCGCTAGAAGTAAACATTTTACGTTCGTCGGGTTGCGCTGGTATTATGAGTTGAAAGTTAAAAGTTATCGCTCTCGCGCTAACCCGATGAGTGCAAACAGCTTACTTCTATCAAAATAAGTCTGTCCTGCAAATGATAACCTATTCTCCCATAGAAGTCAGTGGAGAAAAAAAAAGTGAAAGAAACCTGACTCACGCGCAAACCCGATATGAAAATATGAATATTGCATAAAGGGCTCCAATGCACTTCTATAAGTCTATATATGTATACATATGTATTTGTGTTCATATGTATATATATTTCTGTAAATACATATATACACATATAAATACATATGTACACATATATAGACATTTCTTTCATGTAATTAGCAAGAGTCCATGAGCTAGTGACATATGGGATATACATTCCTACCAGGAGGGGCAAAGTTTCCCAAACCTCAAAATGCCTATAAATACACCCCTCACCACACCCACAATTCAGTTTTACAAACTTTGCCTCCCATGGAGGTGGTGAAGTAAGTTTGTGCTAGATTCTACGTTGTTATGCGCTTCGCAGCAGGCTGGAGCCCGGTTTTCCTCTCAGAGTGCAGTGAATGTCAGAGGGATGTGAAGAGAGTATTGCCTATTTGAATACAATGGTCTTCCTCTAGGGGATCTATTTCATAGGTTCTCTGTTATCGGTCGTAGAGATTTCTTCTCCTACCTCCCTTTTCAGATCGACGATATACTCTTATATACCATTACCTCTACTGATTCTCGTTTCAGTACTGGTTTGGCTATCTACTATATGTAGATGAGTGTCTTAGGGTAAGTAAGTCTTATTTTATTTATGACACTCTAAGCTATGGTTGGGCACTTTATATGTAAAGTTCTAAATATGTGTTTAAACTGATATTTGCCATGATTCAGGATAATCAGTATTCCTTCATTCAGACTGTCAGTTTCATTATTTGGGATAATGCATATGAATAAATATTTTTTTCTTACCTTAAAAATTTTCAATTGACTTTTTTCTCTGCGGGCTGTTAGGCTCGTGAGGGCTGAAAATGCTTAAATTTATTGCGTCATTCTTGGCGCGAACATTTTTGGCGCAAAATTTTGTCATTTCCGGCGCCCTAATTGACGCCGGAAGTTTGTTCGTGGTTGCGTCATTTTTGACGTATATGTGTTACAGACTTTTTTTTGCGCCAAAAAATGTGGGCGTCGTTTTTTCGGCATCAGAGGATGTGGCGTCATACTTGGCGCCAAATAATATGGGCGTTGTACTTGGCGCCAATAATGTGGGCGTCATACTTGGCACCAAAAAATGTGGGCGTCATTCTTGTCTCCACCTTTTTCACATTATTTAAGTCTCACTTTTTCATTGCTTCTGGTTGCTAGAGGCTTGTTTATTTGGCATTTTTCCCATTCCTGAAACTGTCATTTAAGGAATTTGATAATTTTGCTTTATATGTTGTTTTTTCTATTACATATTGCAAGATGTCTCAACCTGACCCTGGATCAGAATCTACTTCTGGAAAGACGCTGCCTGATGCTGGTTCTACCAAAGTTAAGTGCATTTGTTGTAAACTTGTGGTATCTGTTCCTCCGGCTGTAGTTTGTGTTAGTTGTCATGATAAACTTTCTAACGCAGATAGTGTCTCCATTAGTAATAATCCTTTACCTGTTGTTTTTCCTTCAACATCTAATGTTCAGGATGTCCCTGTTAATGTAAAATAATTTGTTTCTAATTCTATTAGGAAGGCTCTGTCTGTTATT
Source organism: Bombina bombina (assembly GCF_027579735.1). Lineage (NCBI taxonomy): Eukaryota > Metazoa > Chordata > Amphibia > Anura > Bombinatoridae > Bombina > Bombina bombina. The sequence continues at coordinate 699,418,251 of NC_069504.1, read as the reverse complement.
CCCCCTTCCAGTAAACGTAAAAGGTCTTTTAAAACTTCTCATATTTCAGATGAATTTTTAAGTGACCGCCATCATTCTGACTTATCTGTTTCTGATGAGGATCTATCTGGTTCAGAAGATTCTGCCTCAGATATTGACACTGATAAATCTTCATATTTATTTAAGATGGAATTTATTCGTTCTTTACTTAAAGAAGTGTTGATTGCATTAGATATGGAGGAGTCTAGTCCTCTTGATACTAAATCTACTAAGCGTTTAAATTCGTTTTTTAAACCTCATGTAGTTATTCCAGAAGTTTTTCCAGTTCCTGATGCTATTTCAGAAGTAATTTCTAGGGAATGGAATAGTCTGGGTACTTCATTTACTCCTTCTCCAAGGTTTAAGAAATTGTTCCCTGTGCCATCTGATAGATTAGAATTTTGGGACAAAATCCCTAAAGTTGATGGGGCTATTTCTACTCTTGCTAAACGTACTACTATTCCTACAGCGGATAGTACTTCCTTTAAGGATCCTTTAGATAGGAAGCTTGAATCCTTTCTAAGGAGAGCTTATTTATGTTCAGGTAATCTTCTTAGACCTGCTATTTCTTTGGCTGATGTTGCTGCAGCTTCCACTTTCTGGTTGGAGGCTTTAGCGCAACAAGTGTCCGACCATAATGCTTATAGCATTGTTAAAATTCTTTAACATGCTAATAACTTTATTTGTGATGCCATTTTTGATATCATTAGAATTGATGTCAGGTATATGTCTTTAGCTATTTTAGCTAGAAGAGCTTTATGGCTTAAATCTTGGAATGCAGATATGACTTCTAAGTCAACTTTGCTTTCTCTTTCTTTCCAAAGTAATAAATTATTTGGTTCACAGTTGGATTCTATTATTTCAACTGTTACTGGGGGGGAAAGGAACCTTTTTGCCTCAGGACAAAAAATCTAAAGGTAAATACAGGGCTGCTAATCGTTTTCGTTCCTTTCGTCAGAATAAGGAACAGAAGCCTGACCCTTCCCCTAAAGGAACGGTTTCCGTTTGGAAACCTTCTCCAGTCTGGAATAAATCCAAGCCTTTTAGAAAGTCAAAACCAGCTCCCAAATCCGCATGAAGGTGCAGCCCTCATTCCAGCACAGCTGGTAGGGGGCAGGTTACGATTTTTCAAAGATACTTGGATCAATTCGATTCACAGTCTTTGGATTCAGAACATTGTTTCACAAGGGTACAGAATAGGTTTCAAGGTAAGGCTGCCTGTGAGAAGATTTTTTCTCTCACGTATTCCAGTAAACCCAGTGAAGGCTCAGGCATTTCTGAAATGTGTTTCAGACCTAGAGTTGGCTGGGGTAATTGTGCCAGTTCCAGTTCTGGAACGGGGTCTGGGGTTTTACTCAAATCTATTCATTGTACCAAAGAAGGAGAATTCCTTCAGACCAGTTCTGGATCTAATAATATTGAATCGTTATGTAAGGATACCAACATTCAAAATGCTGACTATAAGGACTATTCTGCCTTTTGTTCAGCAAGGGCATTATATGTCTACAATAGACTTACAGGATGCATATCTTCATATTCCAATTCATCCAGATCACTATCAGTTCCTGAGATTCTCTTTTCTAGACAAGCATTACCAGTTTGTTGCACTTCCATTTGGCCTAGCAACAGCTCCAAGGATCTTTTCAAAGGTTCTCGGTGCCCTTCTCTCTGTAATCAGAGAACAGGGTATTGCGTTTTTTCCTTATTTGTACGATATCTTGGTACTTGCTCAGTCTTTACATTCTGCAGAATCTCATACGAATCAACTTGTGTTGTTTCTTCAAAGACATGGTTGGAGGATCAATTTACCAAAGAGTTCCTTGATTCCTCAGACAAAGGTAACCTTTTTGGGTTTTCAAATAGATTCAGTGTCCATGACTTTGTCTCTAACAGAAAAGAGACGTCTGAAGTTGGTTTCAGCTTGTCGAATCCTTCTGTCTCAATCATTCCCTTCGGTAGCTTTGTGCATGGAAATTCTAGGTCTCATGACTGCTGCATTGGACGCGATCCCCTTTGCTCGCTTTCACATGAGACCTCTCCAGCTTTGTATGCTGAACCAGTGGTGCAGGGATTATACAAAGATATCACAATTAATATCCTTAAATCCCAATGTTCGATCTTCTCTGACTTGGGGGTTGAATCACCATCATCTAATTCAAGGGGCATCTTTTGTTCGTCCAACCTGGACTGTGATCTCAACAGATGCAAGTCTTTTAGGTTGGGGAGCTGTATGGGGATCTCTGACAGCGCAGGGAGTTTGGTAATTTCAGGAGGCGAAATTACCAATCAACATTTTGGAACAATTTTCAGAGCTCTTCAGTTCTGGCCTCTTCTGAAGAGAGAATCGTTTATTTGTTTTCAGACAGACAATGTCACAACCGTGGCATATGTCAATCATCAAGGTGGGACTCACAGTCCTCAGGCTATGAAAGAAGTATCTCGGATACTTGTATGGGCGGAAGCCAGCTCCTGTCTAATCTCTGCGGTTCACATCCCAGGTGTAGACAATTGGGAAGCGGATTATCTCAGTCGCCAGACGTTACATCCGGGCGAATGGTCTCTTCACCCAGAGGTTTTTCTTCAGATTGTTCAAATCTGGGGACTTCCAGAAATAGATCTGATGGCCTCTCATCTAAACAAGAAACTTCCCAGGTATCTGTCCAGATCCAGGGATCCTCAGGCGGAAGCAGTGGACGCATTGTCGCTTCCTTGGAATTATCAACCTGCTTATATCTTTCCGCCTCTAGTTCTTCCAAAATTCTAATGGAACGTTTGTTTGTATTGCTGGTGGCTCCAGCATGGCCTCACAGGTTTTGGTATGCGGATCTCGTTCGGATGGCAAGTTGCCAACCTTAGACACTTCCGTTAAGGCCAGACCTTCTATCTCAAGGCCCATTTTTCCATCAGGATCTCAAATCATTAAATTTGAAGGTATGGAGATTGAACGCCTGATTCTTAGTCATAGAGGTTTCTCTGACTCAGTGATTAATACTATGTTGCAGGCTCCTAAATCTGTGTCTAGAAAGATTTATTACCGAGTCTGGAAGACTTTCATTTCTTGGTGTTCTTCTCATAAATTCTCTTGGCATTCTTTTAGAATTCCTAGAATTTTGCAGTTTCTTCAGGATGGTTTGGATAAGGGTTTGTCTACAAGCTCTTTGAAAGGTCAAATCTCTGCTCTTTCTGTTCTTTTTCACAGAAAGATTGCTAATCATCCTGATATTTGTTGTTTTGTTCAGGCTTTGGTTCGCATCAAGCCTGTCATTAAGTCAATCTCTCCTCCTTGGAGTCTTAATTTGGTCTTGAGGGCTTTACAGGCTCCTCCGTTTGAGCCTATGCATTCTCTGGATATTAAATTACTTTCTTGGAAAGTTTTGTTCCTTTTGGCCATCTCTTCTGCTAGAAGAGTTTCTGAGTTATCTGCTCTTTCTTGTGAATCTCCTTTTCTGATTTTTCATCAGGATAAGGCGGTATTGCGGACTTCATTTAAATTTTTACCTAAGGTTGTGAATTCTAACAACATCAGTATAGAGATTGTTGTCCCTTCATTGTGTCCTAATCCTAAGAATTCTATGGAGAAATCTTTACATTCTTTGGATGTAGTAAGAGCGTTGAAATATTATGTTGAAGCTACTAAAGATTTTAGAAAGACTTCTAGTCTATTTGTTATCTTTTCTGGTTCCAAGAAAGGTCAGAAGGCTTCTGCTATTTCCTTGGCATCTTGGTTAAAGTCCTTGATTCATCATGCTTATGTAGAGTCGGGTAAGTCCCCGCCTCAAAAGATTACGGCTCATTCTACTAGGTCAGTTTCTACTTCCTGGGCTTTTAGGAATGAAGCTTCTGTTGATCAAATTTGCAAAGCAGCAACTTGGTCTTCTTTGCATACTTTTACTAAATTCTACCATTTTGATGTTTTTTCTTCTTCTGAAGCAGTTTTTGGTAGAAAAGTACTTCAGGCAGCTGTTTCAGTTTGATTCTTCTGCTTATAATTTCAGTTTTTTTCCATTATGAGATTAAAACTTTTTGATTTGGGTTGTGGATTATTTTCTCAGCGGAATTGGCTGTCTTTATTTTATCCCTCCCTCTCTAGTGACTCTTGCGTGGAAGTTCCACATCTTGGGTATCTGCTATCCCATACGTCACTAGCTCATGGACTCTTGCTAATTACATGAAAGAAAACATAATTTATGTAAGAACTTACCTGATAAATTCATTTCTTTCATATTAGCAAGAGTCCATGAGGCCCACCCTTTTTGTGGTGGTTATGATTTTTTGTATAAAGCATAATTATTCCAATTCCTTATTTTTAATGCTTTCGCTCCTTTCTTATCACCCCACTTCTTGGCTATTCGTTAAACTGAATTGTGGGTGTGGTGAGGGGTGTATTTATAGGCATTTTGAGGTTTGGGAAACTTTGCCCCTCCAGGTAGGAATGTATATCCCATACGTCACTAGCTCATGGACTCTTGCTATTATGAAAGAAATGAATTTATCAGGTAAGTTCTTACATAAATTATGTTTTTTTTGTGCAATTTTCTTTTAAAATAATTTTTATTAGACAGTGTTATTATGAGTGTAACTGTACTTTGTAATGTATTTCTGATATGTTTTGTGCCACTTTTTAATTTGCAAAACAGTTAACCACAGCTTGGAGATTGTGGTGATTCTAGAGTAAATCGCGATTGCCCTCAACTTGTAATATGAGCGCAGTTTAGCCAGTGTGCAAATGATCGTGAAAACCCTTGCGCAAACATTTTTGCTCCACTTGTAATCTAGCCCAAAATAAGCTAAGCTTGAGAGAGATCAGATCTCGTTATCTTATCACTCAAATGCTTTCCCTTTTTATCTCTGTCTCTGTACGGAGATAAGAACAATTGAAAATTAACATTTTAGAGCTTTATATTTTCTTTTTAAAGACACGATGAGTCAATGGATCATCTTCATTACTTATGGGATATCCACCTCCTGGTCAGCAGGAGGAGGCAAAAAGCACCACAGCAGAGCTGTTAAATAGCTCCTCCCTTCCCTCCCACCCCAGTCATTCTCTTTGCCTACGTTAGTGCTAGGAAGAGGTAAAGTTAGGTGTTAGAAAAGATTCTCGAATCAAGAGTTTATTATTTTTAAAGTAGTGCAAGATTGTGCTGCTTTGTTCTAGGGTGTAGCCGTAGTCCATATCAGTCTCTTCAGTAGCGCTTTTGGTGGCTTTAAAGCAATGGGAACTTGTGGGACATAATTCTTACTGTGCCTCCCATACATTTATGCTGCCCTTATCCTGATGGCTTAAGCAAACTTAACTAAGGCTTTATCTTTTTCCACAGGGCTATGGGAGGGAGAGGACCTCTTAAACCTGCTGGACTGTCCTGCTGTCGGACAGAATTAAGGTAAGTGCTGACTTTTTTTATTCTGGGAGGATTCAAGACTCAGAGGAAAGTGGGCACTTTAATTATTTACCTATAACATATAAGGCTCATAAACATGGAGCTCTTTATGTTGGGACATCATGCTCTCTGTGTATGGAGGGTTTGGACAGCATGAGTACTGGGGCTGGGAGCTAAGCTATTTTTCTTGATGATGTTTTTTTTCCCTAACGGATTATTTTTCTTGTAGAGCCGGTTGGGTTGTGTTTAGTAACGCCCACGATGGGCGGGGCTATCGTTTCGCACGCTTCCTCTAAGCTGCGCAGTATTCAGCCTTGTCTGGTGTGTCATGGATGTCGGAATAGCGTCGCACTAGAACCGCATGGTTTTGGCATAATTAGAGCAAGCGGTTTTAGCGCTATAGAACCCTTATCATCCGGATCGCTTCAAATATAGCAGTGAGCCCGGTTGGCAGGTAGGCGCCTCAGTAGAGCTGCTGAGGTGTAAGGGGGTCTGAATTTTCTTTATTTATCTGAGAATATGTTTTTTTTTTATTAAATGCAGTATAATAGTTTCCCTTTAAAATGTAAAGACACAGTAACGATTTAGATAATAAAAATTTTCAAAGTCAAAGTAATTTAATTAACTTATAATTTTTATTTTGGGGGACACAATTTTTCTTCCTGCAAGTAAAAAAAGTTTCTTTTTAAATTTTAAAGAGACAGTAACGTTTTATTGTAATACATTTTTTTTTGTGTCAAAGTAAAGTTTTATTACATTTTCATTTTGTTGTGCTTCAGTATGGACATAGAAGCTGTGCAAAATGTTACTTGCTCTATGTGTTTGGATGCCAATGTGGAACCACCAATCCCTTTCTGTCCCTCATGTATTGAGAGAGCTTTAAGTTATAGGAAAAAGATTTTTCATGAGCAAAATTTTTCAAAAGCGGATGCTTCTCAGGAGTCGGACGAAATTCAGAGTATGCCGCAGCTTTCTCCCCAAGCGTCCCAAACTTTAACGCCCGCACAAGCAGTGCCCTGTACTTCTGCTCTAGTGCCTTCTGGAGTTACCTTAAAAGACATAGCTGCGCTTATGTCTTCCACCATTTCTGATGCGTTGTCTGCTTTTCCTATGCTACAAGGCAAACTTAAGAGGAAAGACAACCATGCAGTTAGTGAGGTTTCTGATGCAATGGTGGCAATCTCGGATGTACCCTCCCAGGGAACAGAGATGGAGGGTATTGAGGTTCCATCGGAAGGCAAAATTTCAGACTCAGAAAGTTTGTTGCCTTTGACTGATTCAGAGGTTGTATCTTTCAGGTTTAAACTAGAACACCTACCCCTGTTATAAGGGAGGTTTTGGTTACTTTAGACGACTGATTTCACAGTAGTGGTCGCTCCTGCGAAGTCGAGTATATTGGACAGATATTTCGAAGTTCCTTCTTACTCAGACGTTTTTACAGTGCAAAAGCGAGCTTCGGAGATTGTTTCTAAGGAATGGGAGGGACCAGGTATTCCCTTCTCTCCCTCTCCTATTTTCAAAAGGATGTTTCCTATAGCTGACTCTGTCAGGGAGGCTTGGCAAATAGTTCCTAAGGTGGAAGGGGCTATTTACACCTTAGCCAAGCGAACTACTATTCCCATTAAGGATAGTTGTGCTTTTAAAGATCCCATGGACAAGAAGTTGGAGGGTCTACTTAAAGATTTATGTTCACCAGGGTCTGCTATTGCAGCCAGCGGCGTGCATTGCTACCGTCACTAGTGCGGCAGCTTATTGGTTTGATGCTCTGTCTGAGTCTCTCAGGACTGAGACTTCCTTAGAGGAGATCCAAGATAGGATTAAAGCTCTGAAGTTAGCTTTTATTACGGACGCTTCTCTGCAAATTACTAAATTAGCAGCTAAAAGTTCGGGGTTCTCTATTCTAGTCCACAGAGCTTTATGGTTAAAACCTTGGTCTGCGGATGTGTCGTCTAAGCTTCTAGTGATTCCTTACAAGGGGAAGACCTTGTTTGGACCTGACAGAAATTATTTCTGATATCACAAGAGGTAAGGGTCATCTCCTTCCTCAGGATAAGAGAAACAAGCAAAAAGGACGATAAAGTAATTTTCGTTCCTTTTGAAATTTCAAGGGAAATTCTTTCTTTTCCTCCTCTAAACCGGAACAATCTAAACCTACTTGGAGACCCAACCAGTCTTGGAGCAAGGGTAAACAATCCAAGAAGCCTGCTGTTGAATCCAAAACAGCATGAAGGGCATGCCCCCGATCCGGAACCAGAGACTTTCCTTCTTCGTTCAGGCTTGGGTTCGGGACGTTCAGGATCCCTGGGCAGTAGAAATAGTGTCTCAGGGATACAAACTGGAGTTCAAAAATTTTCCTCCCAGAGGAAGGTTTCTTGTTTCCAGATTATCTGCAGACCAGATAAAAAAGAGGCGTTCTTACATTGTGTAAGAGACCTCTCTTCCCTAGGAGTGATTGTTCCCGTTCCAGTACAGGGACAGGGTTTTTATTCAAATCAGTTTGTGGATCCCAAAAAGGAGGGAACCTTCAGACCTATCTTAGACCTCAAGAGTCTAAACAAATTTCTCAGATTTCCGTCATGCAAGATGGAAACTATTCGTACCATTCTTCCATTGATCCAGGAGGGTCAATTTATGACGACAGTGGATTTAAAGGATGCTTATCTACATGTTCCTATCCACAAAGATCATCACAAGTTCCTGAGATTTGCTTTTCTAGACAAACACTTCCAGTTCGTGGCTCTTCCTTTTCGGACTGGCGACGGCCCCCAGAATTTTCACAAAGGTTCTGGGGTCTCTACTGGCGGTTCTAAGGCCAGGAGGTATTGCAGTGGCGCCTTACCTGGATGATATTCTAATCCAGGCACCATCTTTTCAACAAGCAAAGTCTCATACCGACGTGGTGCTATCCTTCCTGAGAGCTCACAGGTGGAAGGTAAATCTGGAAAAGAGTTCCTTAATCCCGAATACAAGGGTGACTTTCTTGGGAACTCTAATCGATTCTATATCTCTGAGGATTTTTCTGATAGAAGTCAGGAAATCAAAGATTTGATACCTGCCGAGTATTTCAGTCCACTCCTCGGCCGTCAGTGGCCCAGTGCATGGAAGTAATCGGACTGATTGTGGCGGCAATGGACATCATTCTGTTTAAAATAGGAGAAGCGCTAAAAAAGCTAAAGGTGCTACAATGAATACAATGTGAGATGTATAACTTGCTATGCAAATATGATTTAATCAGACACTCAAACGTAGTACAAATCCTGTAAAGATAGAGTACATAAATGTAAAGACATTAAAAATCTGACGTCTCCGATATAATAAAACACAAGTGAATAAAAAACAAGGAACAAATGACTATTGTTGCCAATATGATAGAATATGTCTCTGTATCAATCAGATAAAAAGTTGGATCCTCAAAAACAGATAAAAAAAAAAAGGATAAATGCCAGGTAAGATTTGCCCGTATTACCTTCAAGAGTACCGTCAGTTTGTGCAGGGTCACCTCTGTGAGGCGTATGCGTGTTCCGTGACGTCACTGATCGGGAGGCGTCGTCTCTGAAGAGAAATCCTATTGGTCAGGATAACTTGACAGACAAACTATAGCGGCCGCTATATTGTAGAAAAGATGTAATATCCCCGCTCTTAGTGCAAAACAGCACGCAGGGTTTAAATGTGCCCAGATCTCTCTTTCAGACCTTGTTGCAGCCTACAGGCTTCGATGCAAAACTTGGAACCAGCTTGGCTTAGGAACGTATCCTTTCACAATGCGGTCCTAGTGCTCTCCGTGGATTGAAATGAAGTTAGCTGAAAAACCTGGTACTTCAAAGTATTAAAGTCCTTGTAGACATAATATAAAGTACAGGATAGCTGTGGCTTATCAACGCGTTTCTCCCTCGTGCAGGGCTTTCTCAAGATGAATTAGCTCCAGTCACAGCTTCCTTTTAAAACAGTCCAGATTCATACCTATTGGTGAGGTTGGATCAATCAGTATAACAGGTGTGCTCACTACAATTGATCTATTGGCAACAGTATTGGCAACTTCAAAAAAGACAACAAAACTTTCTAAAAACAGACATTCTTACTGAAAAAAATATATATATGTATATGTACATTCAACTACATACATTTAATATATATAGTTTTGCATCAAAGCCCGTAGGCTGCAACAAGGTCTGAAAGAGAGATCTGGGCACATTTAAACCCTGCGTGCTGTTTTGCACTAAGAGCTTTAATGATTATTCACAAATTGTGTACACATATATAAGGAAATCATTAGAATCCTATTAATAGATCGAGCCACAGAAGTGACTTACTATTACACTCACAAAAATTGAGAGAACGAAGCTATATACATACCAATCAAAGATTGGCCTTAATTTATATTTACACTTATATTTATTCACTACAGATAGTTCTACTCACAGCTCATACCAATCAAAGATTGGCTCACACTATCACCCACTAATAAGTCATACTCACAGCTCATTCCTGAGCACTCCCCTCCCCCCACTTGGTTTGTATTCTTCACACATCTGATTTTAGGAGAGATCAGATTAAGGGGTAGCACTGCTGAGTCTGACATAGTATCACCACACACTTTTTGCAGTAATTTGGTACGCAAAACTACCTTATCTGCATGGAAGATCAGATAAGGGGAATCACACTGCAAGGCAGATAACTCTGAAACTCTTCGAGCCGAAGAGATAGCTACTAAAAACAGAACTTTCCAAGATAAAAGCTTGATATCTATGGAATGCAAGGGTTCAAACGGAACCCCTTGAAGAACCTTAAGAACAAAATTTAAACTCCATGGCGGAGCAACAGGTTTAAACACAGGCCTGATTCTAACCAAAGCCTGACAAAACGCCTGAACGTCTGGAACATCAGCCAGGCGCTTGTGCAAAAGAATAGACAGAGCAGAAATCTGTCCCTTTAAGGAACTAGCCGATAATCCCTTCTCCAATCCTTCTTGGAGAAAAGATAGTATCCTGGGAATCCTGACCTTACTCCACGAGTAACCCTTGGATTCACACCAATGAAGATATTTACACCATATTGTATGATAGATTTTCCTGGTGACAGGCTTTCGAGCCTGAATCAAGGTATCAATGACCGACTCAGAGAAACCATGTTTTGATAAAATCAAGCGTTCAATCTCCAAGCAGTCAGACGCAGAGAAACTAGATTTGGATGTTTGAATGGACCTTGGAATAGAAGGTCCTGCCTCAGCGGCAGAGTCCATGGTGGAAAGGATGACATGTCCACCAGATCTGCATACCAAGTCCTGCGTGGCTACACAGGTGCTATCAAAATCACTGAAGCTCTCTCCTGCTTGATCTTGGCAATCAGACGAGGGAGGAGAGGAAACGGTGGAAACACATAAGCCAGGCTGAAGGACCCGGGCACTGCTAGAGCATCTATCAGCGTCGCCTGGGGATCACTCGACCTGGACCCGTAACGAGGAAGCTTGGCGTTCTGACGAGACGCCATCAGATCCAGTTCTGGTTTGCCCCATAATTGAATCAGCTGGGCAAATAACTCCGGATGGAGCTCCCACTCCCCCGGATGAAAAGTCTGCCGACTTAGAAAGTCCTCCTCCCAGTTCTCTACTCCTGGGATATGGATAGCAGATAGATGGCAAGAGTGAACCTCCGCCCATAGAATTATCTTTGAAACTTCCATCATTGCCAGCGGACTCCTTGTTCCCCCCTGATGGTTGATATAGGCTACAGTCGTGATATTGTCCGACTGAAATCTGATGAACTTGACCGCAGCGAGGCTGAGGCCAAGCCTGAAGAGCATTGAATATCGCTCTGAGTTCCAGAATGTTTATCGGAAGGAGGGCTTCCTCCCGAGTCCACGAACCCTGAGCTTTCAGGGAGTTCCAGACCGCACCCCAGCCCAGAAGGCTGGCATCTGTCGTCACTATAGTCCACTCTGGCCTGCGGAAACTCATTCCCCTGGACAGGTGAACCCGAGATAACCACCAGAGAAGAGAATCCCTGGTCTTTTGATCCAGATTTAACAGAGGAGACAAATCTGTGTAGTCCCCATTCCACTAATTGAGCATGCAAAGTTGCAGTGGCCTGAGATGTAGGCGGGCAAACGGAACTATGTCCATTGCCGCTACCATTAGGCCGATCATTTCCATACACTGAGCCACTGACGGCCGAGAAGTGGAATGAAGAACACGGCAGGAAGTTAGAAGCTTTGATATCCTGACCGCCGTCAGAAAAATCTTCATTTCTACTGAATCTATCAGAGTTCCTAGGAGGAAACTCTTGTGAAGGGAGAAAGAGAACTCTTTTCTCTGTTCACTTTCCACCCGTGAGACCTCAGAAAGGCCAGAACAATGTCCGTATGGGACTTGGCTTATTTGAAAAGTCGACGCCTGAATCAGAATGGCGCTGTGGCTAAACCGAAGGGAAGAGCCACAAACTGGTAATGCCTGTCTAGGAAGGCGAACCTTAGGGACTGATGATGCTCTCTGTGAATCGGAATGTGTAGATAAGCATCCTTTAAGTCCACGGTAGTCATATATTGACCCTCCTGGATCATCGGGAGGATGGTTCGAATTGTCTCCATTTTGAAGTATGGGACCCTGAGAAATTTGTTTAGGATTTTGAGATCCAAGATTGGTCTGAAAGTTCCCTCTTTTTTGGGAACTATAAACAGGTTTGAATAGAAACCCTGCCCCTGTTCCTCTCTTGGAACTGGGTGGATCACTCCCATAACCAGTAGGTCTTGAACGCAACGTAAGAATGCCTCTCTCTATCTGGTTTGCAGATAATTGTGAGAGATGAAATCTCCCCTTTGGAGATGAACCTTTGAATTCCAGAAGATAACCCTGGGAAAAAATCTCTAGTGCCCAGGGATCCTGGATGTCTCTTGCCCAAGCCTGGGCGAAGAGAAAAAGTTTGCCCCCTACTAGATCCGGTCCCGGATTGGGGGCTACCCCTTCATGCTGTCTTAGAGGCAGCAGCAGGCTTCTTGGCCTGCTTCCCTTTGTTCCAAGTCTGGTTAGGTCTCCAGACTGGTTTGGACTGGGTGAAATTTCCCTCTTGTTTTGCATTAGAGGAAACCAAAGCTGTGCCACCCTTGAAGTTTCGAAAGGAACGAAAATTATTCTGCTTGGTCCTTAATTTGCTGGACCTATCCTGCGGAAGGGCATGACCCTTTCCTCCAGTAATGTCAGAGATGATCTCCTTCAGACCAGGCCCGAATAGGGTCTGTCCCTTGAAGGGGATGTTAAGAAGCTTAGACTTTGAAGTAACGTCTGCTGACCAGGACTTAAGCCATAGCGCCCTGCGCGCCAGAATGGCAAAAACCTGAATTCTTAGCCGTCAGCTTGGTTAAATGAAAAACGGCGTCAGAAATAAAGGAATTAGCTAATTTAAGAGCTTTAATCCTGTCTAAAATATCATCTAACGGGCTCTCCACCTGTAGAGCCTCCTCAAGAGACTCGAACCAGAAAGCCGCTGCAGCATGCAAGAGGCTGGAGAATAAAACCTTGATGTATAAAAAATTTCTTAAGGAGACCCTCCAATTTTTTATCCATAGGATCTAGGAAAGCACAACTGTCCTCGACGGGGATAGTTGTACGCTTCGCTAGGGTAGAGACTGCTCCCTCCACCTTAGGGACCGTCTGCCACGAGTCCCGTATGGCGGCATCTATGGGAAACATCTTTTTAAAAACAGGAGGGGGAGAGAACGGCACACCTGGTCTATCCCATTCCTTAGTAATAATTTCCGAAAACCTCTTAGGGACTGGAAAAACATCAGTGTAAACAGGCACTGCAAAGTACTAGTCCATCTTACACAATTTCTCTGGAACTACAATGGGTTCACAGTCATCCAGTCGCTAAAACCTCCTTAAGCAATAAGCAGAGGTGTTCGAGCTCAAATTTAAACGCTGTCATTTCAGAATCAGACTGAAGCAACGCCTTCCCTAAATCTGAAATGTCACCCACAGATAGAAGCTCTCCTGCCTCAGCTTTTGAGTATTGTGAGGGTATATCGGACACAGGTATTAAAGCGTCAGAAAGCTCTGTATTAGTTCTGGCCCCAGAGCTGTCTCGCTTTCCTTGTAACCCTGGCAGTTTGGACAATACCTCTGTAAGGGTATTAGTCATAACTGCCGCCATGTCCTGTAAGGTAAAAGAATTAGACGCACTAGATGTACTTGGCGTCACTTGAGCGGGAGTTATAGGTTCCGACACATAGGGAGAGCTAGATGGCATAATCTCCCTTTTTTCAGTCAGAGAATCCTCTGGAGATAAATCTTTAAGCGCCAAAATATGGTCTTTATAGTTTATAGAAATTTCAGTACATTTGGTACACATTCTAAGAGGGGGTTCCACCATGGCTTCCAAACATATTGAACAAGGAGTTTCCTCTATGTCAGACATGTTTAACAGACTAGTAATGAGACAAGCAAGCTTGGAAAACACTTTAAGAAAGGTGAAACAGTAATTAAACAAAAACGTTACTGTGCCTTTAAGAGAAAAAAACTAGCACTTAAACTGCAAAACAGTGTAAAAATATAGTAAAGTCTTCGAGATTTTTCCAGTGTGTGTAAGGGACTAAAGCAACATTGCACCCACTTCCAAATGGATGATTAACCCCTTAGCCCCCAAACCGGATTAAAAAACGTCAACCACTGGTAAAAAAACATAATTTATGTAAGAACTTACCTGATAAATTCATTTCTTTCATATTAGCAAGAGTCCATGAGCTAGTGACGTATGGGATATACATTCCTACCAGGAGGGGCAAAGTTTCCCAAACCTCAAAATGCCTATAAATACACCCCTCACCACACCCACAATTCAGTTTAACGAATAGCCAAGAAGTGGGGTGATAAAAAAGTGCGAAAGCATATAAAATAAGGAATTGGAATAATTGTGCTTTATACAAAATCAAAACCACCACAAAAAAGGGCGGGCCTCATGGACTCTTGCTAATATGAAAGAAATGAATTTATCAGGTAAGTTCTTACATAAATTATGTTTTCTTTCATGTAATTAGCAAGAGTCCATGAGCTGTGACTTATGGGATAATGACTACCCAAGATGTGGATCTTTCCACACAAGAGTCACTAGAGAGGGAGGGATAAAATAAAGACAGCCAATTCCTGCTGAAAATAATCCACACCCAAAATAAAGTTTAACGAAAAACATAAGCAGAAGATTCAAACTGAAACCGCTGCCTGAAGTACTTTTCTACCAAAAACTGCTTCAGAAGAAGAAAATACATCAAAAACATAATTTATGCTTACCTGATAAATTGCTTTCTTCTGTAGTGTGATCAGTCCACGGGTCATCATTACTTCTGGGATATTACTCCTCCCCAACAGGAAGTGCAAGAGGATTCACCCAGCAGAGCTGCATATAGCTCCTCCCCTCTACGTCACTCCCAGTCATTCGACCAAGGACCAACGAGAAAGGAAAAGCCAAGGGTGAAGTGGTGACTGGAGTATAAATTAAAAAATATTTACCTGCCTTAAAAACAGGGCGGGCCGTGGACTGATCACACTACAGAAGAAAGGAATTTATCAGGTAAGCATAAATTATGTTTTCTTCTGTTAAGTGTGATCAGTCCACGGGTCATCATTACTTCTGGGATACCAATACCAAAGCAAAAGTACACGGATGACGGGAGGGATAGGCAGGCTCTTTATACAGAAGGAACCACTGCCTGAAGAACCTTTCTCCCAAAAATAGCCTCCGAAGAAGCAAAAGTGTCAAATTTGTAAAATTTGGAAAAAGTATGAAGCGAAGACCAAGTTGCAGCCTTGCAAATCTGTTCAACAGAGGCCTCATTCTTGAAGGCCCAAGTGGAAGCCACAGCTCTAGTAGAATGAGCTGTAATTCTTTCAGGAGGCTGCTGTCCAGCAGTCTCATAAGCTAAACGAATTATGCTACGAAGCCAAAAAGAAAGAGGTAGCGGAAGCTTTTTGACCTCTCCTCTGCCCAGAGTAAATTACAAACAGAGAAGACGTTTGTCGAAATTCCTTAGTTGCCTGTAAGTAAAATTTTAGAGCACGGACTACATCCAGGTTGTGCAGTAGACGTTCCTTCTTTGAAGAAGGATTTGGGCATAAAGAAGGAACAACAATCTCTTGATTGATATTCCTGTTAGTAACTACCTTAGGTAAGAACCCAGGTTTAGTACGCAGGACTACCTTATCCGAATGAAAAATCAAATAAGGAGAATCACAATGTAAGGCTGATAATTCAGAGACTCTTCGAGCCGAGGAAATAGCCATTAAAAATAGAACTTTCCAAGATAACAACTTTATATCAATGGAATGAAGGGGTTCAAACGGAACGCCCTGTAAAACATTAAGAACAAGGTTTAAACTCCATGGTGGAGCAACAGTTTTAAACACAGGCTTAATTCTGGCCAAAGCCTGACAAAAAGCCTGGACGTCAGGAACTTCTGACAGACGTTTGTGTAACAGAATGGACAGAGCTGAGATCTGTCCCTTTAATGAACTAGCAGATAAACCCTTTTCTAAACCTTCTTGTAGAAAAGACAATATCCTAGGAATCCTAACCTTACTCCAAGAGTAACCTTTGGATTCACACCAATGTAGGTATTTACGCCATATCTTATGGTAAATCTTTCTGGTAACAGGTTTCCTAGCCTGTATTAAGGTATCAATAACTGACTCAGAAAATCCACGTCTTGATAAAATCAAGCGTTCAATTTCCAAACAGTCAGCTTCAGAGAAGTTAGATTTTGATGTTTGAAGGGACCCTGTATCAGAAGGTCCTGTTTCAGAGGTAGAGACCAAGGTGGACAGGATGACATGTCCACCAGGTCTGCATACCAAGTCCTGCGTGGCCACGCAGGTGCTATTAGAATCACTGATGCTCTCTCTTGTTTGATTCTGGCAATCAATCGAGGAAGCAACGGGAAGGGTGGAAACACATAAGCCATCCTGAAGTCCCAAGGTGCTGTCAGAGCATCTATCAGGACTGCTCCTGGATCCCTGGATCTGGACCCGTAACGAGGAAGCTTGGCGTTCTGTCGAGACGCCATGAGATCTATCTCTGGTTTGCCCCAACGTTGAAGTATTTGGGCAAAGACCTCCGGATGAAGTTCCCACTCCCCCGGATGAAAAGTCTGACGACTTAAGAAATCCGCCTCCCAGTTCTCCACTCCCGGGATGTGGATTGCTGACAGGTGGCAAGAGTGAGACTCTGCCCAGCAAATTATCTTTGATACTTCCATCATAGCTAGGGAGCTTCTTGTCCCTCCCTGATGGTTGATGTAAGCTACAGTCGTGATGTTGTCCGACTGAAACCTGATGAACCCCCGAGTTGTCAACTGGGGCCAAGCCAGGAGGGCATTGAGAACTGCTCTCAATTCCAGAATGTTTATTGGCAGGAGACTCTCCTCCTGACTCCATTGTCCCTGAGCCTTCAGAGAATTCCAGACGGCACCCCAACCTAGAAGGCTGGCGTCTGTTGTTACAATTGTCCAGTCTGGTCTGCTGAATGGCATCCCCCTGGACAGATGTGGCCGAGAAAGCCACCATAGAAGAGAATTTCTGGTCTCTTGATCCAGATTCAGAGAAGGGGATAAGTCTGAGTAATCCCCATTCCACTGACTTAGCATGCACAGTTGCAGTGGTCTGAGGTGTAAGCGTGCAAAGGGTACTATGTCCATTGCCGCTACCATTAAGCCGATTACCTCCATGCATTGAGCCACTGACGGGTGTTGAATGGAATGAAGGGTGCGGCAAGCACTTTGAAGTCTTGTTAGCCTGTCCTCTGTCAGGTAAATCTTCATTTCTACAGAATCTATAAGAGTCCCCAGGAAGGGAACTCTTGTGAGTGGAACGAGTGAACTTTTCTTTTCGTTCACCTTCCATCCATGTGACCTTAGAAATGCCAGCACTAACTCTGTATGAGACTTGGCAGTTTGAAAGCTTGAAGCTTGTATCAGAATGTCGTCTAGGTATGGAGCTACCGAGATTCCCCGCGGTCTTAGTACCGCCAGAAGAGCACCCAGAACCTTTGTGAAGATTCTTGGAGCTGTAGCCAATCCGAATGGAAGAGCCACAAACTGGTAATGCCTGTCTAGGAAGGCAAACCTTAGGTACCGATAATGATCTTTGTGAATCGGTATGTGAAGGTAAGCATCTTTTAAATCTACAGTGGTCATGTATTGACCCTCTTGGATCATAGGTAAAATTGTCCGAATAGTCTCCATCTTGAACGATGGAACTCTTAGGAATTTGTTTAGGATCTTTAAGTCCAGGATTGGTCTGAAAGTTCCCTCTTTTTTGGGAACCACAAACAGATTTGAGTAAAACCCCTGTCCCTGTTCCGATCGTGGAACTGGATGGATTACTCCCATTAACAAGAGCTCTTGTACGCAGCGTAGAAACGCCTCTTTCTTTGTCTGGATTGTTGACAATCTTGACAGATGAAATCTCTCTCTTGGAGGAGAGTATTTGAAGTCCAGAAGGTATCCCTGAGATATTATCTCTAGCGCCCAGGGATCCTGAACATCTCTTGCCCAAGCCTGGGCGAAGAGAGAAAGTCTGCCCCCCACTAGATCCGATCCCGGATCGGGGGCCCTCAATTCATGCTGTTTTAGGGGCAGCAGCAGGTTTCCTAGTCTGCTTGCCCTTGTTCCAGGACTGGTTAGGTTTCCAGCCTTGTCTGTAGCGAGCAACAGCTCCTTCCTGTTTTGGTGCAGAGGAAGTTGATGCTGCTCCTGCTTTGAAATTACGAAAGGAACGAAAATTAGACTGTCTAGTCTTGGCTTTGGCTTTGTCCTGAGGCAGGGCATGGCCTTTACCTCCTGTAATGTCAGCGATAATCTCTTTCAACCCGGGCCCGAATAAGGTCTGCCCTTTGAAAGGTATATTAAGCAATTTAGACTTAGAAGTAACATCAGCTGACCAGGATTTTAGCCACAGCGCCCTGCGTGCCTGAATGGCGAATCCTGAATTCTTCGCCGTAAGTTTAGTAAGATGTACTACGGCCTCCGAAATGAATGAATTAGCTAGTTTAAGGACTCTAAGCCTGTCCGTAATGTCGTCCAGAGTAGCTGAACCAATGTTCTCTTCCAGAGACTCAATCCAGAATGCCGCTGCAGCCGTGATCGGCGCAATGCATGCAAGGGGTTGCAATATAAAACCTTGTTGAACAAACATTTTCTTAAGGTAACCCTCTAACTTTTTATCCATTGGATCTGAAAAAGCACAGCTATCCTCCACCGGGATAGTGGTACGCTTAGCTAAGGTAGAAACTGCTCCCTCCACCTTAGGGACCGTTTGCCAGAAGTCCCTTGTGGTGGCGTCTATTGGAAACATTTTTCTAAATATCAGAGGGGGTGAGAACGGCACACCGGGTCTATCCCACTCCTTAGTAACAATTTCAGTAAGTCTCTTAGGTATAGGAAAAACCTCAGTACTCGTCGGTACCGCAAAATATTTATCCAACCTACACATTTTCTCTGGTATTGCAACTGTGTTACAATCATTCAGAGCCGCTAACACCTCCCCTAGTAATACACGGAGGTTTTCCAGTTTAAATTTGAAATATCTGAATCCAGTCTGTTTGGATCAGAACCGTCACCCACAGAATGAAGTTCTCCGTCCTCATGTTCTGCCACCTGTGACGCAGTGTCTGACATGGCCCTAATATTATCAGCGCACTCTGTTCTCACCCCAGAGTGATCACGCTTACCTCTTAGTTCTGGTAATTTAGCCAAAACCTCAGTCATAACAGTAGCCATATCCTGTAATGTGATTTGTAATGGCCGCCCAGATGTACTCGGCGCTACAATATCACGCACCTCCCTCTGAGCGGGAGATGTAGGTACTGACACGTGAGGCGAGTTAGTCGGCATAACTCTCCCCTCGTTGTTTGGTGAAATTTGTTCAATTTGTACAGATTGACTTTTATTTAAAGTAGCATCAATACAGTTAGTACATAAATTTCTATTGGGCTCCACTTTGGCATTGCAACAAATGACACAGGTATCATCCTCTGAATCAGACATGTTTAACACACTAGCAAATAAACTTGCAACTTGGAAATACAATTCAATTAGAATAATATTAAAATGTACTGTGCCTTTAAGAAGCACAGAAGATCTATGACAGTTGAAAATTAATAAATTGAAACAGTTATAGCCTCAATCCTTGTAAACACCACAACTTTAGCAAAGGTTTAATCCCATTAGCAAAGATAACAAATTCTGAAAGCAGGAAACAAATTACAGAATAAACGTTTTTTATCTCAGTCAAACTATAATTCTCACAGCTCTGCTGAGAGAAATTACCTCCCTCAAAATAAGTTTGAAGACCCCTGAGCTCTGTAGAGATGAACCGGATCATGCAGGGAATACGAGTTGCTGACTGAAATATTTGATGCATAGAAAAAGCGCCAAAAAACGGCCCCTCCCCCTCACACACAGCAGTGAGGGAGAACAGAAATTGTCAGAAAAACAGATTAAGCAACTGCCAAGTGGAAAAATAGTGCCCAAACATTTATTCACACAGTACCTCAGCAAATGAAAACGATTTTACATTCCAGCAAAAACGTTAAACATAATCTCTAGTTATTAAACAGCTTTATGTATTTCTTACAGTGTAATTCTAGTGAAGTACCATTCCCCAGAATACTGAAGTGTAAAGTATACATACATGACATTATATCGGTATGGCAGGATTTTCTCATCAATTCCATTGTCAGAAAATAAAAACTGCTACATACCTCTATGCAGATTCATCTGCCCGCTGTCCCCTGATCTGAAGTTTACCTCACTCCTCAGATGGCCGAGAACAGCAATATGATCTTAACTACTCCGGCTAAAATCATAGCAAAACTCTGGTAGATTCTTCTTCAAACTCTGCCAGAGAGGTAATAACACACTCCGGTGCTATTTTAAAATAACAAACTTTTGATTGAAGATATAAAACTAAGTATAATCACCATAGTCCTCTCACACATCCTATCTAGTCGTTGGGTGCAAGAGAATGACTGGGAGTGACGTAGAGGGGAGGAGCTATATGCAGCTCTGCTGGGTGAATCCTCTTGCACTTCCTGTTGGGGAGGAGTAATATCCCAGAAGTAATGATGACCCGTGGACTGATCACACTTAACAGAAGAAATGGTAGAATTTAGTAAAAGTATGCAAAGAGGACCAAGTTGCTGCTTTGCAAATCTGGTCAACCGAAGCTTCATTCCTAAACGCCCAGGAAGTAGAAACTGACCTAGTAGAATGAGCTGTAATTCTCTGAGGCGGAGTTTTACCCGACTCAACATAGGCAAGATGAATTAAAGATTTCAACCAAGATGCCAAAGAAATGGCAGAAGCTTTCTGGCCTTTTCTAGAACCGGAAAAGATAACAAATAGACTAGAAGTCTTACGGAAAGATTTCGTAGCTTCAACATAATATTTCAAAGCTCTAACAACATCCAAAGAATGCAACGATTTCTCCTTAGAATTCTTAGGATTAGGACATAATGAAGGAACCACAATTTCTCTACTAATGTTGTTGGAATTCACAACTTTAGGTAAAAATTCAAAAGAAGTTCGCAACACCGCCTTATCCTGATGAAAAATCAGAAAAGGAGACTCACAAGAAAGAGCAGATAATTCAGAAACTCTTCTGGCAGAAGAGATGGCCAAAAGGAACAAAACTTTCCAAGAAAGTAATTTAATGTCCAATGAATGCATAGGTTCAAACGGAGGAGCTTGAAGAGCTCCCAGAACCAAATTCAAACTCCAAGGAGGAGAAATTGACTTAATGACAGGTTTTATACGAACCAAAGCTTGTACAAAACAATGAATATCAGGAAGAATAGCAATCTTTCTGTGAAAAAGAACAGAAAGAGCAGAGATTTGTCCTTTCAAAGAACTTGCGGACAAACCCTTATCTAAACCATCCTGAAGAAATTGTAAAATTCTCGGTATTCTAAAAGAATGCCAGGAAAAATGATGAGAAAGACACCAAGAAATATAAGTCTTCCAGACTCTATAATATATCTCTCGAGATACAGATTTACGAGCCTGTAACATAGTATTAATCACAGAGTCAGAGAAACCTCTTTGACCAAGAATCAAGCGTTCAATCTCCATACCTTTAAATTTAAGGATTTCAGATCCTGATGGAAAAAAGGACCTTGTGACAGAAGGTCTGGTCTTAACGGAAGAGTCCACGGTTGGCAAGAGGCCATCCGGACAAGATCCGCATACCAAAACCTGTGAGGCCATGCCGGAGCTACCAGCAGAACAAACGAGCATTCCTTCAGAATCTTGGAGATTACTCTTGGAAGAAGAACTAGAGGCGGAAAGATATAGGCAGGATGATACTTCCAAGGAAGTGATAATGCATCCACTGCCTCCGCCTGAGGATCCCGGGATCTGGACAGATACCTGGGAAGTTTCTTGTTTATATGGGACGCCATCAGATCTATTTCTGGAAGTTCCCACATTTGAACAATCTGAAGAAATACCTCTGGGTGAAGAGACCATTCGCCCGGATGCAACGTTTGGCGACTGAGATAATCCGCTTCCCAATTGTCTACACCTGGGATATGAACCGCAGAGATTAGACAGGAGCTGGATTCCGCCCAAACCAAAAATTCGAGATACTTCTTTCATAGCCAGAGGACTGTGAGTCCCTCCTTGATGATTGATGTATGCCACAGTTGTGACATTGTCTGTCTGAAAACAAATGAACGATTCTCTCTTCAGAAGAGGCCAAAACTGAAGAGCTCTGAAAATTGCACGGAGTTCCAAAATATTGATCGGTAATCTCACCTCCTGAGATTCCCAAACTCCTTGTGCCGTCAGAGATCCCCACACAGCTCCCCAACCTGTGAGACTTGCATCTGTTGAAATTACAGTCCAGGTCGGAAGCACAAAAGAAGCCCCCTGAATTAAACGATTGTGATCTGTCCACCATGTTAGAGAGTGTCGAACAATCGGTTTTAAAGATATTAATTGAGATATCTTCGTGTAATCCTTGCACCATTGCTTCAGCATACAGAGCTGAAGAGGTCGCATGTGAAAACGAGCAAAGGGGATCGCGTCCGATGCAGCAGTCATAAGACCTAGAATTTCCATGCATAAGGCTACCGAAGGGAATGATTGTGACTGAAGGTTTCGACAAGCTGCAATCAATTTTAGACGTCTCTTGTCTGTTAAAGACAGAGTCATGGACACTGAATCCATCTGGAAACCCAGAAAGGTTACCCTTGTCTGAGGAATCAAAGAACTTTTTGGTAAATTGATCCTCCAACCATGATCTTGAAGAAACACCACAAGTCGATTCGTATGAGATTCTGCTAAATGTAAAGACTGAGCAAGTACCAAGATATCGTCCAAATAAGGAAATACCACAATACCCTGTTCTCTGATTACAGACAGAAGGGCACCGAGAACCTTTGTAAAAATTCTTGGAGCTGTAGCTAGGCCAAACGGCAGAGCCACAAACTGGTAATGCTTGTCCAGAAAAGAGAATCTCAGGAACTGATAATGATCTGGATGAATCGGAATATGCAGATATGCATCCTGTAAATCTATTGTGGACATATAATTCCCTTGCTGAACAAAAGGTAAGATAGTCCTTACAGTTACCATCTTGAACGTTGGTATCCTTACATAACGATTCAATATTTTTAGATCCAGAACTGGTCTGAAAGAATTCTCCTTCTTTGGTACAATGAAGAGATTTGAATAAAACCCCATCCCCTGTTCCGGAACTGGAACTGGCATAATTACTCCAGTCAACTCTAGATCTGAAACACATTTCAGAAATGCTTGAGCTTTTACTGGATTTACTGGGACACGGGAAAGAAAAAATCTCTTTGCAGGAGGTCTCATCTTGAAACCAATTCTGTACCCTTCTGAAACAATGCTCTGAATCCAAAGATTGTGAACAGAATTGATCCAAATTTCCTTGAAAAAACGTAACCTGCCCCCTACCAGCTGAGCTGGAATGAGGGCCGCACCTTCATGTGGACTTAGAAGCAGGCTTTGCCTTTCTAGCTGGCTTGGATTTATTCCAGACTGGAGATGGTTTCCAAACTGAAACTGCTCCTGAGGATGAAGGATCAGGCTTTTGTTCTTTGTTGAAACGAAAGGAACGAAAACGATTATTAGCCCTGTTTTTACCTTTAGATTTTTTATCCTGTGGTAAAAAAGTTCCTTTCCCACCAGTAACAGTTGAAATAATGGAATCCAACTGAGAACCAAATAATTTGTTACCCTGGAAAGAAATGGAAAGTAAAGTTGATTTAGAAGCCATATCAGCATTCCAAGTTTTAAGCCATAAAGCTCTTCTAGCTAAAATAGCTAGAGACATAAACCTGACATCAACTCTGATAATATCAAAAATGGCATCACAGATAAAATTATTAGCATGCTGAAGAAGAATAATAATATCATGAGAATCACGATGTGTTACTTGTTGCGCTAAAGTTTCCAACCAAAAAGTTGAAGCTGCAGCAACATCAGCCAAAGATATAGCAGGTCTAAGAAGATTACCTGAACACAGATAAGCTTTTCTTAGAAAGGATTCAATTTTCCTATCTAGAGGATCCTTAAACGAAGTACCATCTGACGTAGGAATAGTAGTACGTTTAGCAAGGGTAGAAATAGCCCCATCAACTTTAGGGATCTTGTCCCAAAATTCTAATCTGTCAGACGGCACAGGATATAATTGCTTAAAACGTTTAGAAGGAGTAAATGAATTACCCAAATTATCCCATTCTTTGGAAATTACTGCAGAAATAGCATTAGGAACAGGAAAAACTTCTGGAATAACCACAGGAGCTTTAAATACCTTATCTAAACGTTTAGAATTAGTATCAAGAGGACCAGAATCCTCTATTTCTAAAGCAATTAGTACTTCTTTAAGTAAAGAACGAATAAATTCCATTTTAAATAAATATGAAGATTTATCAGCATCAACCTCTGAGACAGAATCCTCTGAACCAGAGGAATCATCAGAATCAGAATGATGATGTTCATTTAAAAATTCATCTGTAGGGAGAGAAGTTTTAAAAGATTTTTTACGTTTACTAGAAGGAGAAATAACAGACATAGCCTTCTTTAGGGATTCAGAAACAAAATCTCTTATATTATCAGGAACATTCTGCACCTTAGATGTTGAAGGAACTGCAACAGGCAATGGTACTTTACTAAAGGAAATATTATCTGCTTTAACAAGTTTGTCATGACAATCAATACAAACAACAGCTGGAGGAATAGCTACCAAAAGTTTACAGCAGATACACTTAGCTTTGGTAGATTCAGCACTAGACAGCGATTTTCCTGTAGTATCTTCAGACTCAGATGCAACGTGAGACATCTTGCAATATGTAAGAGAAAAAACATATATATAAAGCAAAATTTATCAAATTCCTTAAATGACAGTTTCAGGAATGGGAAAAAATGCCAAAGAACAAGCTTCTAGCAACCAGAAGCAATAAAAAATGAGACCTAAATAATGTGGAGACAAAAGCGACGCCCATATTTTTTCGCGCCAAATAAGACGCCCACATTATTTGGCGCCTAAATGCTTTTGGCGCCAAAAATGACGCCACATCCGGAACGCCGACATTTTTGGCGCAAAATAACGTCAAAAAATGACGCAACTTCCGGCGACACGTATGACGCCGGAAACGGAAATAGATTTTTTGCGCCAAAAAAGTCTGCGCCAAGAATGACGCAATAAAATGAAGCATTTTCAGCCCCCGCGAGCCTAACAGCCCACAGGGAAGAGTCAAATTTTTGAAGGTAAGAAAAAATGATTAAATCAAATGCATTATCCCAAATATGAAACTGACTGTCTGAAAATAAGGAAAGTTGAACATTCTGAGTCAAGGCAAATAAATGTTTGAATACATATATTTAGAACTTTATAAACAAAGTGCCCAACCATAGCTTAGAGTGTCACAGAAAATAAGATTTACTTACCCCAGGACACTCATCTACATGTTTGTAGAAAGCCAAACCAGTACTGAAACGAGAATCAGCAGAGGTAATGGTATATATAAGAGTATATCGTCGATCTGAAAAGGGAGGTAAGAGATGAATCTCTACGACCGATAACAGAGAACCTATGAAATAGACCCCGTAGAAGGAGATCACTGCATTCAAATAGGCAATACTCTCCTCACATCCCTCTGACATTCACTGCACGCTGAGAGGAAAACCGGGCTCCAACTTGCTGCGGAGCGCATATCAACGTAGAATCTAGCACAAACTTACTTCACCACCTCCATCGGAGGCAAAGTTTGTAAAACTGAATTGTGGGTGTGGTGAGGGGTGTATTTATAGGCATTTTGAGGTTTGGGAAACTTTGCCCCTCCTGGTAGGAATGTATATCCCATACGTCACTAGCTCATGGACTCTTGCTAATTACATGAAAGAAAAACAGTTGAGCAACTGCCACAGCTCTGCTGTGGCTCCTACCTGCCCTCAAATACAATTTGGTGAAGGAATAAACCCCTTATAATGGTCCTCAGATGCCAAAGGACTCCTCTAGGGAAGCTGGATGTCTCCGTCTGAATTAAAACTGTGCAGCAATAGCGCTAAAATAGGCCCCTCCCACCATGTACTGGATGTCAGAGGGGCCTTAAGAAAATACTCCTAGGAGTATCTGACTAGCCATGTGGAAAACTAGGCCCCAAATAAAGATTTCTCTCCCTCAGAGAAAAAAACGTTCTATTTATGAAAACATGTAAACGTTTTGACACTGAATAATATTAACATGAGTATTACCCTGTTTTGTAAGCATGATCCCAGTCGCTGTTAAATCACTGCATCAGGCTTACCTCAAATACATAAAGCTCTGTCAGCATTTTCTAGAACTTATTTAATCTCTCTAGAAATAAAAATACTTAACATACCTCATAGCAGGTAATCTGCAGACCGTTCCCCCAACTGAAGCTTTCTTCCATACTCTTCAGTTATGTGTGAGAACAGCAATGGACCTTAGTTACAAACCGCTAAGATCATCAACCTTCAGGCAGAATTCTTCATCTAATTTCTGCCTGAGGGTAAAAACAGAACAACGCCGGTACCGTTTAAAAATAAACTTTTGATTGAAGATAACACTACACTAAGTCACCACTTATCTCTTGATACTTCCCTTGTCGAGAGTTGCAAGAGAATGACTGGAGGTGGCAGTTAGGGGAGGAGCTATATAGATAGCTCTGCTGTGGGTGTCCTCTTGCAACGTCCTGTTGGGAAGGAGAATATCCCACAAGTAATGGATGAACCCGTGGACTGGATACACCTTACAAGAGAAATGATATATACTTACCAGAAGACACCCATCCACATATAGCAGACAGCCAAACCAGTACTGAAACATATCAGCAGAGGTAATGGTAGAGTATAATGTCGATCTGTAGAGGCAGGCAGCAGATGAATCCCTGCGACCGAATTTACAGAGAGCCCTAGAATAGATTTCCCATAGGCAAAAACATGGCGCCATCAGGCAATACTCCCTTCACATCCCTCAGACAAACACTGTACTTAGAGAGGAACTGGGCTTCAATATGCTTAGAAGCGCCTTTCACAGAAGAAATCAAGCACATCATGCTTCACCACCTCCTAAGGAGGCAACGTTTGTAAAACTGAGGTATGAGTGAGGTGGGAGGTGTATTTATAGGCATTTGAGGTTTGGGAAACTTTGCCCCCTCCTAGTAGGAATGTATATCCCATATGTCACTAGCTCATGGACTCTTGCAACTTATATGAAAGAAATTAGATATATTTTATGCTCTTATGGAACCCTTCATTTTTCATTGGCGATATCTTTTTTATGAAATTAAATTATAAATTATTTTGATACAGACTTGCAAGTGCACCATATTTGACGCTTTTACTACAATGGGTTACATGCATCAAGCCAAGGGTGATGCAGACTTTGAAATTCATGAGTCAACTGTGGATAAGTGTGCCGATACTTAGAAATATATAATTGTTGATTTCAGGCACATACGATTTGCATATATCTGCGCAATTAAAACTCAAAGTACTGGATTATTTTCCAAATGAGCATCTACGCCCATGTGACCTTTTGAAATTTTAAATTAAAACAGACATGTCAATTTGTACAGTACTGCAACCATCAGTTCTATTTGTTCCGAATGTTTGCACTTTATTATATAGCACTATATAAATGACATCAAGTTCATAACGAATGGTAATAATCAATTTAAACTTAAATTCACATTTTTAAGAGCACTTTCACATAACTGCAGAATATATAAAATGATGCTTTAAAACATTTGCAGTGAAAATTATTGCAAAGACAAAAACATTAAAAAAATAATAATAAAAAAAAAAAAAGGATACTTGTTTGGGGGGAAAAAAAGCAAGGTCCTGATAGTTATATTCTGTGCGGATTTATAGTATGACTGCTTTGGAGAGCCACAATATTGTAGTAAAGACCAAGCAATCGCTAGAAGGAAAAAAAAAATAAAAATGACTAAACCTGTCATCCCAAGGAGATATACATTTATTGCAATTGTATATTACGCATGGCCAACCATCTGCTAATCCTTGGAACAAACATTGATGTTGCGTCTTTCCAGCTACACTTAAAAGTGATGGTAAACTTTACATGTTTTTTTAAAATCAGGTCTGAAATCTAAGCAATATTTTAGATGGAATTTAATCTAGCCGTGCCATTCTAATACCCGGCCGCCCACATTAAAACTCATGTTTTGGTGAGCTAATGGTTTGAACTGTTCTCCAATCACCATGTGGAGAAGAGTTCAAACGGTTATCTCACAAAAAATATGAGTTTTGAAGTGGGCGGCCAGACAACAGGATATTAGAATGGCACGGCTAGATTAAAAAGCAAATTACGGCGCATATTTATTAAAAGTGATCAAAGTGCCTGTAAAATATTGCTTAGATTCCGGACCTGATTTTAAAGCAAGTAAAGTTTACCATCACTTTAATAATTCAGTTAAAGTAAAGATCTAAACTGGTAATAAAATAATGAGTCTGAGATCATTAAATACTAAGACATAAATCTGTTTTGAGGGTACCCTAGGATAAAGCCAGATTAGAAAGTAGGGTTGTAAAATTGAGCTACAGTGCAGTAAGAGGTATGAATGGAGGTAGATCAAAGTGCAGATGTTCAAGTTTGTTTGAAGTCAATAGTTGTAGGGAACAATATAACAAATCAGTAGCCAGTAAAACATTCTGTAGCAGCATTACAAAAACAGTGTTTAAACATAAAAACCAGGCAGCTAGGATGAGACTGACTTTGTGCCTCAATTGAAAAGGTCCAGTGTCTGTGGGAAGAGTCATTTTAAATTCTTGCAAAAAATGGGCACTTGCATTGTGCGTTCATTAAGGAGGTGCCCAGGTACTGGACGGATGAAAACGGCTCTTCTGTAATCAGTAGAAATGCTTGCGGCTTCTTTCTTGCCATTTGTTGTATACAATAACTATTATCACACCAGCAAAGACCACTCCAATAAGGGAAAAGAAGACTATAAGGAAGATTGCAAAACCACTCATGGGGTCAGTGGGAGTCTCCACTAGAGAAAGTAAGAAAGAAAGGGGGGGGGGGGAGTTAAAATGAGATATATTGTACATATACACAATAGGCAAAACAAAATGAGCAATAAAGTTGGAAAGAAAACTGTAAAAAACAAAATTATGCTTACCTGATAATTTCATTTCTATCTGTATGGGAAGAGTCCACAGCTGCATTCCTTACGTGTGGGAAATACTGAACCTGGCTACCAGGAGGAGGCAAAGACACCCCAGCCAAAGGCTTAAATACCTCCCCCACTTCCTCATAACCCCAATCATTCTACCAAGGGAACAAGGAACAGTAGGAGAAATATCAGGGTGAAAAAAGGTGCCAGAAGAAAAAATGTCAAATTTAGGGCCGCCCATCGAAGAACACGGGCGGGAGCTGTGGACTCTTCCCATACAGATGGAAATTAAATTATCAGGTAAGCATCATTTATGTTTTCCATCTTAATATGGGAAGAGTCCACAGCTGCATTCCTTACTTGTGGGAAACATATACCGAAGCTCTAGAGTAAACGGAAGGCTAACGGGAGGGTAGAGAGGCGGACCCTAATCTGAGGGCACCACAGCCTGCAAAACCTCTCTCCCGAAGGCTGCTTCAGCAGAAGCAAAAATATCAAACTTGGAAAATTTTGGAAAAAAAAGTATGTAAGGGGAACCAGATAGCCACCTTACAAATCTGATCCATAGAGGCCTCATTTTTTAAGGCCGAAGAGGAACCACTGCTCTTGTAGAATGAGCCGTAATCCTTAGAGGAGGCTTATGTCCCGCCGTTGCTATGCTAAAAGGATGGCACTCCTTAGACAAAAAGATAAGGAAGTCGAAGAGGCTCTGACCCCTACGCTTCCCGCAAAAGAGAACAAACAAAGAAAGAGGTTTGTCTAAATTCCTTTGTGGCTCGAAGATAGAACTTCAAGGCACAAACCACATCCAGAAATACGTTGTAAACATTCCTTCGACGAAGAAGGATTAGGACATAAGAAAGAAACCACAATCACTTGATTGATGTTGCAAAATGACACAACCTTAAGAAGAAAACCTAACTTGGTTCGTAGAACAGCCTTATCGGCATTAAACACCAGATAAGGAGGGTCGCATTGCAAGGCAGCAATCTCAGAGACTCTGCGCGCAGAAGCAATAGCTAGTAGAAAAAGAACCTTCCAAGACAACAACTTAATGTCTACTTCATGCATAGGCTCCAATGGAGCCTGTTGCAAAACCTTAAGGACAAGATTTAAACTCCAAGGAGGAGCCTTAGATCTAACCACAGGTCTGATCCCAGCAAAGCCTTAACAAATGGCTGCACATCTGGAAGCTCGGCAAACCTCTTGTGCAGTAACACAAACAGGGCCGAAAACTGTCCCTTCAGGGGACTTGCAGAAAAGCCCTTCTCCAGTTCATCCTGGAGAACAGAATAAGTAGGTCCTCCACACCTTATGATAGATGCGAAGAGCAACCAGCTTACGAGCTTGAATGAGAGTAAAAATAACTCTCAGAAAACCCTCTCTTGGATAGGACTAAGAGTTCAATCTCTACGCAGTCAGCCTCAGAGAATCTAGATGTTGATTAACAAAGAGACCTTGGTCAGCAGATCCCAGCAACAAGGTAACTTTGATGACATCCCCACTAGATCCGGGAACCATATCCTTTGCGGACAAGACGGAGCAGTCAGTATCACCGACGCCTGCTTGACTCGAGCCACAACACTAGGAAGTAGTGGTAACCGTCAGAAAGCATAAATTAGATTTAACCTCCAAGGCACCGCTAATGCATCTGTTAGCTCCGCATGAGGATCCCTGTACCTCGATCCCTATCTGGGTGGCTTGGTATTGAGACGTTATAAGATCTTCCTCTTGCAAATCTCTGCAAACACTCTGGATGGAGAGACCATTCTCCCGGATGAAATGATTGTCTGCTGAGGAAATCCGCTTCCCAGTTGTTCCACCCAGAATGTGGATCACTGAAAGGGAACAAATGCGGGTCTTCCCCACACCAGAATCTGAGATACTTCCCTCATAGCTAGGGAGCTTCTCGTCCCCCCCTGATGGTTGATGTAACCACCGAGGATATATTGCTTGATTGGAATCTGATTAACTGAGACGAACCCAGCAGAGGCCAAGCCTTCAGAGCATTGTATATTGCCCGAAGATCCAAAAAGAGATCAGGAGCTTTACTTCCTGAGACCAGATGCCCTGTGCCTTCCTTGCTCCCCATCCTGACAGACTCGCAACCGTAGTCACTATCACCCAGGATAGTCTTGAGACGGATGTCCCTCAAGACAAGTGATCTAGACAAAACCACCAAGAGAGCGATTCTCCCTATTGGTTGTCCAGAGAATCTGTTGAGACTAGTTCAGCATGCGCAGTTGCAACAGTCTGAGGTGAAACCTGTCAAAGGAAATGATGTCCAAGCTGGACACCATGAGACCAATCACCTCCATACACCGAGCCACATATGGCCTTAAAGAGATCTGGAGGGCAAGATATGTTGAAGCTAGCTTGCAACGTCTCTGGTCTGTTAGAAATATTCTCATGTCTATGGAGACTATTATAGTACCCGAGAATTCTACCCTGGTACTTGATACAAGAGATTATCTGTCATCCATGGGATCGAAGAAGACAGGAGATATTCCGAATGGTCCACTCTTCGAAAAATTTCTTTAGCTAGACCAAACGGAAGAGGAATAAACTGGAAGTGCTGGTCCAGGAATCCATCGTAGTCATGAACTACCCCTCTCAAACGAGGGGAAGAATGGACCTTATTGTCTCCCTCTTAAGCACTTTAGGTCCAGAATTGGACGGAAAGTTCCCTCCTTCTTAGGGACCACGAAAAGGTTTGAATAGTATCCCAAACCTCTCACTGCAATAGGCACCGGGACAATTACTCCTATAGGACCGATCCTGTACACACCCCAGAAAAGCTTCCCTCCTTTCTGGTCAGGAAGACAGGAGGAATCTGCCCTTGGGTAGCTGAGACTTAAAACCTATCACCTATCTAGCCGGCTTCCAAGAGCTCTTGGTTTGCTCTGGCTTAGCGGAGGACTGCTGACATGGGCTTTATCAGAATGAAAATCGTCCCTTAGATTAGTTCATATACTCTTGCGGTAGGATGGCAGACCATGTCTTCAGCCAGAGCCCGACAGGCCTGAACAGAAAAAGCCGAAGTCATAGCATTCAAGCGAATAAACTGCCTAATAGCAGCACAGATAAAAGAATTAACAACCCTCAAGGCCGTAAATCTTTTCTGAGTAACGTCGAGGGGATACTCTACCCTGATCAAATCCTATAAGGAGTCACACCAGATGGTAGTTTCTCCAGTAACCGCAGCAACGGTCGCCACCGGTGGAAACAAATACCCCATATGTTGAAAACAATTTTCTTTACAGAGTTTCCATCTTTTATCCATGGGCTCTTCAAACGAAGAACTATCCTCAAGCGTGATAGTATTACGTTTAGCAAGGGTGAAGATAACGCCATCCCATTTAGGGACGGAACCTCACAACTCCATTGAGAGTCCAGAACCGGGGACAATTTGTTAAAGGGAGAAGAGGGGGAAAAGGAATCCAATCTTGTCCCATTCATTCCTAATAATGTTTGCCATCTAACATGAGCAGGGAAGGATAAAGGTAACCCCCTGTACTCAAACTCTATCCAATTTAGGAATTTAAGGTTCATCAGGTAGTTTGGCCTCTGGAACATCCGAATTCGCCAAAAACTTCCTTTAGAAGAAAGCGCAAATTCCTAAACTAAAGTCTGGTTCCTCCGCAGCCGGAGGTTTAGAGGTAACAGACTCCGACCCAGAATGTTCATACTCTGAAGTCTCAGAAAGAACTTCATCCTCTGATAACCCTCAGTTAAATCCAATAAATTATCTGATGTACTCTGGGAAAGAGTGCAGTATGTAACCTTTTGCTTGCGCTTAGCAGGGCGAGGTAAAGCATTAAAGGCCGCAGACACCGCCGTCTGAACTGCGCAGTAACGTCTGGTGAAAAAAGGCCCCTTCCAGATGGAGGATTAGCAATGCTACGGGAAAACTGCATGTGTAGAGGTATAAGAATGTAGGGTACGCACCTCACTGGACGACAACTCCTCAGAGGTGGACGGTTCCATGGTATCAAACATGTTCAATAATTTCACATTATCAAGGCATATGGAACATAATTGAGAGGGCGGAACTAAGGCCTCCTCACCATATAAACAGGAATTACTCATTAGGAATAGAGGGAGTGCCCTCTAAAGTAACAGAATCCTCCATCGCTAGTGCAATAACCGGAGAAATAAAACATCTTATTTTATTCAAAAAAGGCACCCTTATACCCCAATGGCTGGGGCACTCACCACCTCCTATGACCCAGACAGTACAGAGATTTTTTACTCCTCTCTGATAGACACCCGGTCAGGAAAAGGGGAATGAATCACATGGTGCACAATGCAGGACCGTCGCTGCTATGAGAAAGCGCGCCAAGCTTGTAAGCATGGCTCTCAAAGTGCAAGCGAAACCTGTATATTCCATAACAGCCTATGAGCCCATAACGTCTTACACATAAAAGCAGCATAAAATCAAATAAACATATAAGATTATTCCCCCCTGTTCAATAATCCCCCTAAGGAGATATTAACCCTTGATTCTATACAGATAAAAGGAGTCACACTTTGACCTTGTCTTCTTGTGTTATCATACATGTATAAAATAAGAAATGATCTTACCAGAATCTACACCATGGAACAGGAACACGGCCCTTCAAGTGTGACAGATAGTAGCATCACTTCTGACATGGACTTGAGTGAAGAAAGCAGGCAGCGAAACTTGTCAATGCCGATTGCCTATGGAGCGGTTAATATGAGTCGGGATGGTTTCACAGAAAGACTCTCCCTGCATCTCCGGACTCTAACTTTCATCCATGCTCTCATTGAGAGGCTGACAGGACTACTTAAAACTAAAGTCCCATCTCGAAGAGTACTACCCTCCATAAGAGACTACACAGAAATCTAACACTTCTCTGCCAACCTCCTGTGACGAAAGGCAACGAATGACTGGGGTTATGAGGAAGTGGGGGAGGTATTTAAACCTTTGGCAGGGGTGTCTTTGCCTCCTCCTGGTGGCCAGGTTCAGTATTTCCCACAAGTAAGGATGCAGCTGTGGACTCTTCCCCTATTAAGATGGAAACAGTAGCATGCAATCATACAGAACAGAAATTGGAATATCAGCTGCCATACTCACCTCCAGGTAGTTTCAGGTTATCCACACTGGGTATGAATACTTCTTTATCCATAGATTCTTCTGCAGGTGTACGTGTTACACTCAACTGATAAAGCTTCAGGGAGATGATGTCGTGATTATCTATAGAAAGAAAAGCTATGTCATGTGTAGAAAGCCGCAATATAGCCAACCTATACATTGTCAAGAAAGGTCAACTGTTTTGTCAGCAACTCCAAATTTATGACTTCAGAAGTACAGACACTGAATGCTGGGTAAAATTAACATTCAGTACTCAAGAAACCATTAACACTTTTTTTAAAAGGACACTAAACACACTTCATAAGCATATTATTGAGATTATTCACCACCTCCCTCCAGCCATAGGAGCCGCCATGTTGAAATCCATCCTTCACTACATTTCAGTGCTGATGTGTTTGCACATATGCAGCAACTCTCCTTCAGACACCTGCAATGTAACCTAGGTTCCATAATGGCTGCACCAATAACTAGAGGAAGGTGCACAAAATGTGTTTAGTGTTCAATATCCCTTTATGGTTCTAAAGCGCCCCAGAAGAAAAAAAGACCCTCATACAACAAATACGATACAAGACAGTTATTTTTACATATTCATAATATACAATCAGAAATTAAAGTCTGCAGTAGATAATGTTAATGTACTCAAAATACTCCTTTTGTTATTCAAATTTGCAGGGCTTTGTTACAAGGGAAAAACCTTTAGTATATTATCTCTATCATTGTGGCCAATTGTGACAAGATACATGAGCTACTTGCACCAATTATACCATCACTCTGTACAGTGTTGCAGGGTCTGATTAGCTACAGAAAACTGCTGTATGTGATGGTGTCCCTCCATAAGGTTCAAAACTATGTTAATGGGCAATTAAGGTGGCATAAACTTACAACAGAAAAATGCCCCAATGTGTTAAAACAATCATATCTGCAAAAAAACATTATACCCTTACTTAATGTCAGATCTGGAACAGGATCTGTTTTTAATAGTACAGGTAGCCCTCAGTTTACGCCGGGGTTAGGTTCCAGAAGGAATGGTTGTAAATCGAAACCGTTGTAAATTGAAACCCAGTTTATAATGTAAGTCAATGGGAAGTGAGGGAGATAGGTTCCAGGCCCCTCTCAAAATTTACATAAGTAACACCTAATACATTATTTTTAAAGCTTTAAAATGAAGATTTTAAATGCTAAACAGCATTGTAAACCTAATAAAATAATCACACAACACAGAATATATAATTAAACTAAGTTAAATGAACAAAAACATTTGCTAAACAGCATTATAAACCTAATAAAATAATCACACAACACAGACTTCACTCGCATTTTCTGCAAACAGTTCTTTCTATGCATTCCAATCTGGACTGATTTATAGACAGGAAGATCTTGTTTCTTTAAAATCTGCTCGATAGCGCAGGTCTGGTTAAACCGATTAATTTCAGCTTGCTTGGCTTTGCTGCAACACAAGTGGACAGTTCCACCTACTGGCTATTTTAATAAATGCACTGCTTCTCAATGCTTTTCCTTAGCAGTCACATGACTGGAAAAAAAGGTTGTTATTCTTAAACGGTGTAAATTGAACCGTTGTAAAATGAGGGCCACCTGTATTTAAAAAAAAAATGCGCTTTCATTCACTAAAGTTTACCTTCACTTTAAGGCATTACAGGCATATAAAAAGTATTAATAGTTTTGTTGGAAAGGTACATTAAACCTTCAACAGAATACTGTAAAATAGTTTTTCCCTTAATGTGTTTCCAATTACTTTTTCTTTTTTTTTTTTTACCAACTACAGTGTGTAAAATGGATGAGAATTTACTTTTATATGAAATAGCCGATTTTGTGTTTTGAAGCCACAGCCTAATAAAATGGGTTGAGCTTGTAGGTATAATCAGATCTCATTGCTGTATCACATTGTGTACATATACCTGCTTCTTTATCTTATATCTGTCCATAAAACAAAGACCAATACTTGGAAGGAACACTGGAGAATTAACATTTTATTACCTTATCTCTTCTCTACCCCACTGGGAGTGTAATTTCTTCTGCTGGCTGCTTATCTATAGCTTGGACCTAAGGCCAGAAACTTTCAGAATAGGTGGGGATACCACAGGCTAAATTAACTATTTCAGATGCCAATATAAGGGTAAAGGAAATACTTGTAAACAATTTAATACAGTCCAGCAGGTAAAGTGGATAATTGGGAACAAATTAAAGGGGACATTTTTTTTTAGTAAACTGCCCCTTATAAGGTGAATTAAATAAAAAAATAACTTTGTAATTTACTTACCTTTTTTTTTTAGCAATTAACCCATTAAGGACCAATGACTGAAATATTCGGTCATGAAACAATTAAGCAAACTGAAACTGTGTCCTTAAGGGGTTAAACTCTGTTTTACACCACTCCAGATACACTGTAGTGCATCCTAGTGACTTTATAACTCAAACTCTGCAACATGCTACATACACAGTGATTGCTTGATTACTGCAGAAGCTCATATATATTTGTGCCTAATTAGACATAGCAAAGAAGAGGATAGACACAGGCAAGTTCTTGAAATGCAAACAACTATGAACATTTTACAAAATTAGTTTAATATGCTTATAAAAATATATATAAATGAATATTAAGTAAACTAAAGAACATGTCATTGCCCACTTATGTTAATAGATGGCACCAAGAGATGTCAGTACACATGGAAAACAGGCAATGGAAACAAATGTTTCACCGTACTCATAAAGTTTTGGGGTCGGCTAGTATTTTAGAACTTAATTTTAAAATTTTGACAAGATGGTACTTAACTCCACACAGATTGAAATCCATCTACCCAAATTCCCATGGTTTGTGTTGGCGTGAGTGTGGGGAAGTTGGCACTATGACACACATATGGTGGGCTTGTAAAGAACTACACACATTGTGGAGAGAGGTAGAAAAACTGGGAGAATTCCCATTTGGTACAAGTTATACATTACAGGCACCTCATGCATTATTCAACCAGAAACCTGGAAAATTCTGCAAAATCAGACAGGTGGTTTTTCAGATAGCCCTCAACAGTGCCAAATCCATCATAGTGAGGATGTGGAAACTAAATACACAACCCACAAGACAAATGTGGATCAGTAGAACAGATGAATTATTCTTCTTAGAAAGGTATAGCTTTTATAAGAAACAGAAACTGGAATTTTTCCATAATATGCAATTTTACTGGGATCAATACAAATCCTCTAATACACCCTCTTGATGTAAATAAACAAGCCTGGGAGCCCTCCGTCCACCCCTGTTCCCCTGTTCATCAGTATATAGGAAGAGTTTAAACAATATTATAATCCAGAGAGAGGATTTTAAGCCATATTAGTCA
Source organism: Bombina bombina (assembly GCF_027579735.1). Classification (NCBI taxonomy): domain Eukaryota; kingdom Metazoa; phylum Chordata; class Amphibia; order Anura; family Bombinatoridae; genus Bombina; species Bombina bombina. Next base: position 699,380,726 of record NC_069504.1, on the reverse strand, counting down.
GGAAGCATTAACCGAAAAGTTTATTATGTTATGCTATTTCTTTTTATTATTATTATTGTTATTTTGATGTTATATAAGGAGGAAAAATATTGTAAGAAATATGGTTTTTGTTGACTGCATCCTTGAAATTGTGAAAAAACTGAATAAAAACCAATAAATAATTTTTTTTTAAAAAAACAAACAATAAATTGCATAAAAAATAAATAAAATAAATATATATATATATATATATATATATATAAATAAATAAATGGCGGTGCCAGCATCTGATCGAGACGGTCGCAATTTCTAAGAGCATTTCAGCCCTATAAAGTTGTCAATTTACTTAATAATAGCCATAACTGGACACCGAACTAAGACCAGCTTGAGCCCCAGCATCTCACAGATCGATGGGGGAAAGTGAGAAAATAAGGACACTGAAGGCGCTTAGTGCGCTGTTAATTTAAAGCAGCATACCCGCCCAGCAGCACACCACGGCCTACCACCTTTACCTGCTGCTGACTATTGTGACCACCAACGCCTTCTATCAGACACCGGAGGGTCGGGGCTCCGCTCTGGTGCCGTTACCTATCTGCTGCACAGCCGGGAAGCTACCCTGAAGTGCCTACCTCCTTGGGCCCTTGGAAAAGAGGCTGGCGCGGCTCCCACTGCCAGAGATCCCCACGCTGAGCGGCCACAGCCTCTGATCACCTACAGGGTTGGATACCCTGCTAGGATCGCGGATTTATAGTTGCCTGACACAGGGCCCGAAGTTCAGAGGGACAAGGGAAAAGGCGCGAACGGCGGCCATTTTAGCCCATCCTGAGGCTTTCTAATAGTAAGTGCCAGTGAATACGCACACACTCCACTGTACCCATACATCCAGAAAAGACCAGGCCCTACCTAATCTATACCTGCCATCCTCCCTTGAGGTATCACATCCGGCCTCGAATTTCCAGGGATCCGGCCTCCTATATGATATCCCTCACTACACGGGCCTAACTCATAATAAGTAGCCTTGAAGGCCTGAGGAGTCCTGTACTTCAGGAATAGTGTTAATTGTTTAGCCCAACAAGCAATTGGACTACATATCAGAGGCTACAACCCCTATAAATCAGTTTACTCGCTGGGACACATTGCATCACAGGATCTGGAGCTTGCAACATTGAGAGCTTACCCCTTTTTCTTATTTTTTTTAAAAAAAAAATATATATATATAGCAGCTTTCCTATCTGTTACATGTGTCCTTTTTAATATTTGGAGACCAACATCCGCTAAAGACATTCCAGATACAAGTTTACTCGCTGGGACACATTGCATCACAGGATCTGCAGCTTGCAACATTGAGAGCTTACCCCTTTTTCTTATTTTAAAAAAAAATAAATATATATATATATATATATCAGCTTTCCTATCTGTTACACGTGTCCTTTTTAATATTTGGAGCCCAACATCCGCTAAAGACATTCCAGATACAAGTCGAGGGTTCATTCCTAGATAATCCGCTGGGATACATACCACTTTCCTATGTTTTCACTTTAAGGCCCTGGGAGGTTAATCACACCTTTTGACCGGCTTAGAAACAGACACAACTGAACGCCTCAGCACCGGTCTCTCCCCTCCCTTTCCCGCCGGCCCTGATTGCCCGCGGGTAATATCCCTAACACCCTCTCCCACATCGTCCATAGGGGACAACTCCCCAGGGGAGAGACTCACAACCTCGTGGTAACGCCCTGGTGACTGGACCGGGTGAGAGGATCCTTACTTTAGCAGGCCCTCAACCATGGCCCACACGTATAGTCCTCTAAAAGAGTATTAATCAGGCCGGATCCCCTACAGCCATACATTGGGCTAAGTAAATGAAAACCTCTGACATGTAAGCTTTACCTCAATGCCAAAAGCCCCAGTCAGCCGAATAGAAGCAATCTTTATTGTGCTACGTCTTTCCTCAATATATGCCGCTACTCCTACAGAAAAACAAGATGCCTCAAGCATTCAAGAGAAAACAGAAACCCCATTCCACCCAAAGCGTACGGTAGTAGACCATTTTAGCCAACCCACTTCAATGCGGCAAGCTGGATCAGAAGATGAGGGCTCAGATGCAAGCAGCCTCAATGACACGCATATTGGAGCATCTCTAGCGCAATCTACTAGCCGGCTCCCGCATCCAGATGCTGTCTCTAATAATCTAATGGACTCTATTAAGTCACTCTTGGCTACACATCATGATTCCCTCTCCAAAAAATTTGACAAGGGACATGCTGACTTAAAGAGGAATATAACAACTATAGGGGAGCGAACAGATGCCCTTGAGCGCAAACAGGAGGACTTAATGATAGATCAGTCTAGCCTACTTAGCTACTCTCAGGGCCTAGCAGAGCAAATAACAGATTTAGAGGTGAAGTTGGTGGATTTAGAAGATCGAACCTGACGCAACAACATTCGGGTGAAAGGTATCCCTGAAACGGTGCCCCGCCAGATCTTGAAAAGTACCTGCAAGACATGTTCACAACTATCCTGGACCCAGGGATAGCACAGGAGATGTTAATCGATAGAGCAAATCGGGCCTTGCGGCCGCGGACTACAAAAGAAAATAAGCACAAAGATGTAATAGCCTGACTGCACTACTATACCTTTCGAGAGTAACTTCTTAAAGCTCTGGCAGGAGGAAAGGCTCTACCGGAACAATATGCTGAAGTGTAAATCTTCCAAGATATCTCCCCGCACATGCTACAGCTGCGCCGCCATTACCAGCCTTTTACCAAGATACTATAGGACAAAGCTATAAAGTACAGATGGTGATTCCCAGTTAAACTCTATATATCAAAAGATGAACAGTTCATTGCCTCTTCTCCACAGCAAGCTAGAGAACTTCTACAGCGATGGGGATTTGTGTCTCAGGATCCAGTGGACCCTCGCCAGAGAAATGATACTACAGGGGGTCTGAGAGCATCAGCGCCAGACTGGCAACCTCTCCCTCAGAGAGATGGTCATACCGAGAAAAAATCCTCACAGCTTCAGGAAAAATGCTCTGATATAAGGGACACTGGAGATTGAGGAGTGGGGAAGTAGACTGTTTGTTTTTATTACCATTTTTTTTTTCTTAGTGCTCCTCGTCTTCTCTTCCTGACTGAAAGACATCCCCACTAAACCTATGGAATTGTGTCTAACATGCCATGGGTTTCTGAAGATAGGTGAGAGGTTCTAATAGTTCTTGATTGTGGTTTCTGTATATGTTTATCTGCTTGTTTTTTTTTCTTCCTCTCTCTGGGTTGCTATAATATTGTGACAGTTGATGTGACTCATAATATTGAGTATAGTCTATTATAACCATGAAATAGAAGATTGGTGGCCACTACCCCTAGTCTAATATGGTACCAGGGAGGAGCTGTACTTCCCTTCCCAAACTGCTCCAATTTCTTGGGCCTTGGAAACAAATAGCAAATATGGCAACCGACCCCTAGATTTAATCTGATTTGCTATCCTATGTATATACATTTCTGATACAGCGAGGCCATCCCGATAACTTGGAACACTTACACCTGCGAGGCCTTATGCCACAATTGCCTTAGAGGCATACAAGATTAAGCGTACTAGGGGCTGGCACCTACTCTCCCTAGGTTCACATGTTAGCTAACTTAAAATAGAAATGAATGTTAAGAATTTTTTTTCACCACCTACGTAAATTTTGCTTAATTAGTCTTAAATGTTGAATGTTTTGCCTACTGTTATTTTTGTTATATGTATGTTGACTAACCTAAAATAATTGTTTGTTACGTAACTCACACTGTTTATTGATCCTGAAAGAGATGTTAAGAGTATAGAGTGGAGTGATCCACATGTCATAAGAATAACTAGACAGCCTGTAGACATTAGCCAAAGTTATTTGACTAGACTGAGATAGTGTCGGGTGACTCCACTTATTATTGTTCTTACTACTGATGTATCCAGACTTTACCCAGTACTGACATTTAGACCAACCCTACTCACATCCTAGCAGACACCAGCTGGAAGGAGACCCTGAGGTAAAAGAGAGGAGATCTCACTCCCCTCCAATTATGTACTATGCATGGCGACAGAAAAAGAGAACTGACCATATTGGCCCATGGAGGGAACAGGACTAAACCACTTATACATATATTGACCTACCAAAGCAAACACCAGAAAAGCTGACTGGGGCTTAACTTCTCATGCCAGCCTCTCCCCCCCACATATATAGCTGTGTTTTCTCTGACACTAGCAGAGAGACCACTTATTGAGATAGTGTATACATACACATCGCTGTACACTAGACAGACTTTGACAGTTTATAAATTAGCTGTTGATAAACTTTTTTGGCCTCCTCACTCTAGGAACTCTTCTTGACACGACTCGTGAGCGGCTCCTCCTCCTCTTCTTCTTTCTCTTATTCACCTTCTCTCTCCTCCCACCTACCCCAGCGTTTTCCCTACTATTCATTCCCCCTTTCCTGACAAATTTGTACTTCTCGCAAGATACAGGGCTCCATTTTTTAGGACCCCAGATATTTGACCACATGGCCCCTATTATGGTAGCTACTTTTAATACCCAGGGACTTAATTCCCCTACTAAGAGAAGTCTCCTATTCGGCTATTTATTCACACACAGGCTACACCTAGTATTCAAAAATGGAGAATGAACAACTAGCGCCTGGATTGGTTTACCTGCTACACTATAAACAGACCCCATAATAAGGTCCTAAAGAAATGTGACACAAAAGAGTTTGTATAGGAGCGCCTCAGGCTAAGGTAAACAACAGGTTAATATTCCAACACCACCACTAATTTCCTATAGGTGTGTCTAAGTGTAATTCCACCAACAAAGTTTGGGAAATTGAACAGTATTTAATTCACATATAGAAAAAACATTACGAAAAAAACTTTAAAATATAGAACCATTAAAAAAAATCTTATAAAACTTTAAAAAAGGGGTAAGCCCCAAAGATCAAGGCTTATATAAAATCATCACACAGAATGAATTCAACTTATTCAGTAAAAATAGATCTCATGAGTTTAGAAAAAACGTAATTCAAAACAGATTTCAAATAATTATTCCAAAATAAGTGTCTCAGTACTAGTAGTGAGTAATTATCCCAGAGAAATTTACAGCTTAAACATGGTACATGTGGATCAAAAAAATTATGTGATAACCCAACTGGGGGAAAAAAAAAGGTGTGTGAGAAATAAAAAATGGAAAACAAAAAATAAGAGTAAAAAAATACAAAAATGCAGAACTCAGTGAGAGATAAAATTATGCAAAACTCTGTAAAATGAAATAACGTGAGAAAAAACAAAATTTATGCTTACCTGATAAATGTATTTCTCTTGTGGTGTATCCAGCCACGGATCATCCATTACTTGTGGGATATTCTCCTTCCCAACAGGAAGCTGCAAGAGGATCACCCACAGCAGAGCTGTCTATATAGCTCCTCCCCTAACTGCCACCTACTAGTCATTCGACCGAAGACAAGCAAGAGAAAGGAGAAACTATAGGGTGCAGTGGTGACTGTAGTTTAAAAATAAAAAACACCTGCCTTAAAATGACAGGGCGGGCCGGGGACTGGATACACCACAAGAGAAATAAATTTATCAGGTAAGCATAAATTTTGTTTTCTCTTGTAAGGTGTATCCAGTCCACGGATCATCCATTACTTGTGGGATACCAATACCAAAGCTATAGGACACGGAAGAAGGGAGGGACAAGGAAGGCGCTTAAATGGAAGGCACCACTGCCTGTAAGACCTTTCTCCCAAAAATAGCCTCCGAAGAAGCAAAAAGTATCAAATTTATAGAATTTAGAAAAAGTATGAAGCGAAGACCAAGTCGCCGCCTTACAAATCTGTTCAACAGAAGCCTCATTCTTAAAAGCCCATGTGGAAGCTACCGCTCTAGTAGAATGAGCTGTAATTCTTTCAGGAGGCTGCTGGCCAGCAGTCTCATAAGCTAAGCGGATTATACTTCTTAGCCAAAAAGATAGAGAAGTTGCCAAAGCCCTTTTGGCCTCACCTCTGTCCAGAGTAGACAACAAACAATGCAGATGTTTGACGAAAATCTTTAGTAGCTTGTAAATAAAACTTTAAAGCGCGAACCATGTCAAGATTGTGTAAGAGACGTTCCTTCTTTGAAGAAGGATTAGGACACAGTGACGGAACAACAATCTCCTGATTGATATTTTTATTAGATACCACGTTAGGCAGAAAACCAGGTTTGGTACGTAACACTACCTTATCTGCATGGAAAATGAGATAAGGGGAATCACATTGTAAAGCAGATAACTCCGAAACTCTTCGAGCCAAGGAGATAGCTACTAAAAACAGAACTTTCCAAGATAAGAGCTTAATATCTATGGAATGCAAAGGTTCAAACGGAACCCCTTGAAGAACTTTAAGAACTAAATTTAAACTCCATGGCGGAGCAACAGGTTTAAAAACAGGCTTGATTCTAACCAGAGCCTGACAAAACGCCAGAACATCTGGAACCTCAGCCAGACGTTTGTGCAAAAGAATAGACAGAGCAGAAATCTGTCCCTTTAAGGAACTAGATGATAAACCCTTCTCCAATCCTTCTTGGAGAAAAGATAATATCCTAGGAATCCTGACTTTACTCCATGAGCAACCCTTGGATTCACACCAATGAAGATATTTACACCATATCTTATGATAGATTTTCATGGTGACAGGCTTTTGCGCCTGTATTAAGGTATCAATGACCGACTCGGAGAAACCACGCTTTGATAAAATCAAGCGTTCAATCTCCAAGCAGTCAGACGCAGAAAAATTAGATTTGGATGGTTGAAAGGACCCTGAAGTAGAAGGTCCTGTCTCAGAGGCAGAATCCATGGTGGAGAGGATGACATGTCCACCAGATCTGCATACCAAGTCCTGCGAGGCCACGCAGGTGCTATCAAAATCACAGAAGCTCTCTCCTGTTTGATCTTGGCAATCAGACGAGGGAGCAGAGGAAACAGTGGAAACACATAAGCCAGGTTGAAGGACCAAGGCACTGCTAGAGCATCTATCAGTGCTGCCTTGGGATCCCTGGACCTGGAACCGTAACAAGGAAGCTTGGCGTTCTGAAGAGACGCCAGGAGATCCAGTTCTGGTTTGCCCCAAAGTTGAATCAACTGTGCAAATACCTCCGGATGGAGCTCCCACTCCCCTGGATGAAAAGTCTGTCGACTTAGAAAATCCGCCTCCCAGTTCTCTACTCCTGGGATATGGATAGCTGATAGATGGCAAGAGTGAATCTCTGCCCATCGATTATCTTTGAAACCTCCAACATTGCTAGGGAACTCCTTGTTCCCCCTTGATGGTTGATGTAAGCTACAGTCGTGATGTTGTCCGACTGAAATCTGATGAACCTGACCGCAGCTAGCTGAGGCCAAGCCTGAAGAGCATTGAATATTGCTCTTAGTTCCAGAATGTTTATCGGAAGGAGTGCTTCCTCCTGAGTCCATGATCTCTGAGCCTTCATGGAGTTCCAGACTGCACCCCAGCCCAGAAGGCTGACATCTGTTGTTACTATTGTCCAATCTGGCCTGCGGAAGGACATACCTTTGGACAGATGGACCCGAGATAGCCACCAGAAAAGAGAATCCCTGGTCTCTTGATCCAGATTTAGTAGAGGGGACAAATCCGTGTAATCCCCATTCCACTGACTGAGCATGCAGAGTTGCAGCGGTCTGAGATGTAGGCGGGCAAATGGCACTATGTCCATTGCCGCTACCATTAAGCCGATTACTTCCATACACTGAGCCACTGAAGGGCGAGAAGTAGAATAAAGAACACGGCAGGAATTTGGAAGTTTTGACAACCTGGCCTCTGTCAGGTAAATCTTCATTTCTAAAGAATCTATCAGAGTTCCCAGGAAGGAAACTCTTGTGAGAGGGGATAGAGAACTCTTCTTTTCGTTCACTTTCCACCCATGAGACCTCAGGAATGCCAGAACAATGTCCGTATGGGACTTGGCAATTTGGAAATTTGACGCCTGTATCAGAATGTCGTCTAAGTAAGGGGCTACTGCTATGCCCCGCGGTCTTAGGACCGCTAGAAGTGACCCCAGAACCTTCGTAAAGATTCTTGGTGCCATAGCTAACCCAAAGGGAAGAGCCACAAATTGGTAATGCCTGTCTAGGAAGGCGAACCTGAGAAACCGATGATGATCTTTGTGTATCGGAATGTGAAGATAAGCATCCTTTAAGTCCACGGTAGTCATGTATTGACCCTCCTGGATCATAGGTAGGATGGTTCGAATAGTCTCCATCTTGAAAGATGGGACCCTGAGAAATTTGTTTAGGATCTTAAGATCTAAGATTGGTCTGAAGGTTCCCTCTTTCTTGGGAACCACAAAGAGATTTGAAGAAGCCTTGCCCCTGTTCCTCCTTTGGAACTGGGTGGATCAATCCCATAACTAGGAGGTCTTGAACACAATGTAAGAATGCCTCTCTCTTTATCTGGTCTGCAGATAATTGTGAGAGGTGAAATCTTCCTTTTGGGGAAGAAGCTTTGAAGTCCAGAAGATATCCCTGGGACACAATTTCCAATGCCCAGGGATCCTGGACATCTCTTGCCCAAGCCTGGGCGAAGAGAGAAAGTCTGCCCCCTACTAGATCCGTTATCGGATCGGGGGCTGATCTTTCATGCTGTCTTAGAGGCAGCAGCAGGCTTCTTGGCCTGCTTACCTTTGTTCCAGGCCTTGTTAGGTCTCCAGACCAGCTTGGACTGGGCAAAATTTCCCTCTTGTTTTGCATTAGAGGGAGTTGATGCCGCGCTCGTCTTAAATTTTCGAAAGGCACGAAAATTAGTTTGTTTGGTCCTTAATTTATTAGACCTATCCTGAGGAAGGGCATGACCTTTTCCTCCAGTAATATCAGAAATGATCTCCTTCAGTCCAGGCCCAAATAGGGTCTGCCCCTTGAAGGAAATGTTGAGAAGCTTAGACTTTGAAGTAACGTCAGCTGACAAGGATTTAAGCCATAGCGCCCTACGCGCCTGTATAGCAAAACCTGAGTTCTTAGCCGTTAGTTTGGTTAAATGAACAACGGCGTCAGAAACAAATGAATTGGCTAGCTTAAGCACTTTAAGCTTGTCAAGTATATCATCCAATGGAGTTTCTACCTGTAAGGCCTCTTCCTGAGACTCAAACCAGAAGGCTGCAGCAGCCGTGACCGGGGCAATGCATTCAAGAGGCTGGAGAATAAAACCTTGTTGAATAAACATTTTCTTAAGGTAACCCTCTAACTTTTTATCCATTGGATCTAGGAAAGCACAACTGTCCTCGACGGGAATAGTTGTACGTTTAGCTAGGGTAGAAACTGCTCCCTCCACCTTAGGGACCGTTTGCCATAAGTCCCGTGTAGCGGCATCTATTGGAAACATTTTCTTAAAAATAGGAGGGGGAGAGAACGGTACACCTGGTCTAGCCCATTCCTTAGTAATAATTTCTGAAAACCTTTTAGGTATTGGAAAAACATCAGTGTAAACAGGCACTGCATAGTATTTATCCAATCTACACAATTTCTCTGGCACTATAATGGTGTCACAGTCATCCAGAGTAGCTAAAACCTCCCTGAGCAACGCGCGGAGGTGTTCAAGCTTAAATTTAAATGTAGACATATCAGAATCAGGTTGAAGCATCTTCCCTGAGTCAGAAAAATTACCCACAGAAAGAAGCTCTCCTGCCTCAGCTTCTGCATATTGTGAGGGGATATCAGACATAGCTACTAAAGCGTCAGAGAGCTCTGTATTTTTTCTAGTCCCAGAGCTGTCTCGCTTTCCTTGTAACCCTGGTAGTTTGGACAATACCGCTGTAAGGGTATGATCCATAACTGCCGCCATGTCTTGTAAAGTAAACGCCATGGGCGCGCTAGATGTACTTGGCGCCACTTGAGTGGGAGTCCCATGAGCGGGAGTCAAAGGTTCTGACACGTGGGCGAGTTAGTCGGCATAACTTCCCCCTTGTCAATTTCCTCTGGTGATAAATCTTTTAAAGACAGAATATGATCTTAATAACAAAGTAAAATCAGTACATTTGGTACACATTCTAAGAGGGGGTTCCACAATGGCTTCTAAACATAGTGAACAAGGAGTTTCCTCTATGTCAGACATGTTTAAACAGACTAGCAATGAGACCAGCAAGCTTGGAAAACACTTTGATAAATGTAAACAAGCAAAAAATAAAAACGGTACTGTGCCTTTAAGAGAAACAAATTTTGTCAGAAATTGAAAAACAGTGAAAAAAAGCAGTAAATCTTACGAAATTTTTACAGTGTGTATAATAGACTAAGAGCATTGCACCCACTTGCAAATGGATGATTAACCCCTTAGTTTCAAAACCGGATAAAAAAAAAAAACTATATAAACGTTTTTTAACAGTCACAACAAACTGCCACAGCTCTGCTGTGGCCCTACCTGCCCATACAACGACTTTTGAAGGCACAAAAACCCTTTGTAGAGGTCCTAAGTGTTCAGGGGACTCCTTCAGGGAAGCTGGAAGTCTCAAGCTACAAAAACTACTGCACGATTTAGGCCTGAAATTAGGCCCCTCCCAACCTGTACTCACAGTGAGAGGGCCATAAAAAACTATCCCTAGGCAAAATCTAGCCAGCCATGTGGAAAAAACTGGGCCCCAATAAAGTTTTATCACCAATATGTAGAAAAAAAACGTTTAAACACTTCCAGCAAACGTTATCTTATTTTCAGTAATGTGAGAAAGTAATAAGAATATTACCTTTTACAGCAAGCATGATACTAGTCGTTATTAAATCACTGTAATCAGGCTTACCTTAAATAAATCCGGTATTAACAGCATTTTCTATCATATTCATTTCTCTAGAAAAATTTAAACTGCACATACCTCATAGCAGGAGACCCTGCAAGCCATTCCCCCAGCTGAAGTTACCTCATCTATTCAGTTATATGTGAGAACAGCAATTGATCTTAGTTACAACCTGCTAAGATCATCAAAAACCACAGACAGACTCTTCTTCAACTTTCTGCCTGAGGCTAAAACAGTACAACTCTGGTACCATTTGAAAATAATAAACTTTTGATTGAAGATAAACTACATAAATTCACCACATCTCTCTAGCTACTTCCTATCTTGTAGAGAGCTGCAAGAGAATGACTGGTAGGTGGCAGTTAGGGGAGGAGCTATATAGACAGCTCTGCTGTGGGTGATCCTCTTGCAGCTTCCTGTTGGGAAGGAGAATATCCCACAAGTAATGGATGATCCGTGGACTGGATACACCTTACAAGAGAAAAGTGGATAAAAAAAAAAAAAAGGGGTGTGAAGATCAAATACCGGTATGATCAAAAATAGATAAGCAATTGCTATAAATAGCTGTATGTAATAAAATAATTACCACATATGTGGAACTAACCACAGTGACCTTGACAATAGACCCTTATCTCTAGGGTACTAACCTACAATTAATATCTAAAAACGAATATATCTAAACGTGGAACTAATAGTAAATACATAAATAGATAAATCAACAATTATTAATGTCCCCAAGAAAGTCCCAATTTGATAATAGTGTCCAAAATGCTGATCCAATGAAAACTGTCCTATATTAGTGATGATGGTCCCGGTGTCCTGGTCCGAGGTAAAAGCGATATCCTTCACCCTGTGTGCCTCAGGGACTTACTCCGGCGGTTATACCAAGCGATATTTCAAATGAAGCAACTGCAGAAAAACTTCTGTCGGGTAAGCCTATATATGTATTCTGGTGTCCCCTGTACAAGGTCAGCAGCAAGATTGCCCGGATTGCCTGATGTATAGGCTTACCCGACAGAAGTTTTTCTGCAGTTGCTTCATTATTTGAAATCTGTTTTGAATTACTGTTTTTCTAACCTCATGAGATCTATTTTTACTGAATAAGTTGAATTCATTCTGTGTGATGATTTTATATAAGCCTTGATCTTTGGGGCTTACCCCTTTTTTAAAGTTTTATAAGATTTTTTAATGGTTCTATATTTTAAAGTTTTTTTCGTAATGTTTTTTCTATATGTGAATTAAATACTGTTCAATTTCCCAAACTTTGTTGGTGGAATTACACTTAGACACACCTATAGGAAATTAGTGGTGGTGTTGGAATATTAAGCTGTTGTTTACCTTAGCCTGAGGCGCTCCTATACAAACTCTTTTGCTACACCTAGTATTCCTTCAGGAGACGCACTGGGAACGGGACACTAGGCAGCTTAAGAGTTCGTTCTATTACCCAGTTTGCGAACTAGCTTCGTACTCAGAAAAGTAACGGGGAGTAGCCATTCTGGTTCATAGAGATATATGCTGTGTGATTGACCATGTGGAGCGGGACCCAGAAGGTAGATATATCATTGTCGTCTGCACTCTAAATGGGATCCTATGCACTTTAGCATCTATCTATGCACCTAATACGAAACAAATCCCCTTTTTACGACCGTGTTTGAGACGCTTGGATGAGCTTAAAAGGGGACATCTTCTGATAGGGGGAGACTTAAACTTGGTGTGGGACCCTGTGTTAGATAAGAAAGTTATAGGTGGGCACCAAGTTGACCGTAATTTAACCACCCAATCTAACGCCCTGCATAAACTTATGTACCAATACGGACTATATGACATTTGGAGATGCTTAGCCCCAACAGAAAGGGACTATACACACCACTCTAAACCACACAACTCATATGCACGCATAGATTATCTTCTGTGCGATTCTTGGACCCTGGATAAATTCCATACTCCACATATCAGGGTCTGTCCCTGGTCTGACCATGATCTGGTTAGCGCTAGCTTCTCCCTTCTACAGCCCCCTGAAAGCAGGCCGGTGTGGAAGCTGCTGGATCACTGTCTGTCGGAGGTTGAGGTTCCCCACCTAGTAGAGATTATTCAGGATTTCCTGCAACAATGATACAGAGGACACGAGTTTGGAAATCCTCTGGGCTGCTCTTAAGGCCTATCTAAGAGGCCATTTTCTGCAAAAAAAAAAATGCCCATCTGAGGTCGAAAAACAAGATCTCGCTAGCCAAGCTATATGCAGACCTCAGACACTCTGAACTTGCAAGCCAACCTGTTTTCGGCTCAAGCAGTTATATTACTGTAAGGGAAATAAGGCAGACATACTATTAGTGCATTAACTTAGAGACCGTATGGCGCACAGCAGAATCTCGGCAATCAAGACAGAGACTAGGTTGGTGCGCACGCCCAGGGCCATAGGTAGGGCGTTCGCTGAGTATTACTCCTCACTCGATAATCTGGAAGGGGATACACGAAGATCCGAATCTAGCAAGGGCAAGATAAATCAATTCTTGACACCCTTACACCTCCCTACCCTGAGCGAAGACGCTGTTACAGATTTGAGCAACCCCCTTACACTTGAGGAAGTTAAAGCGGCCATTCTTACCCTGAAGCCACATAAGGCTCTGGGCCCGGATGGCTTTACGGGACTATTTTCATACCAAAACTTTTTCCCACCTACTGTCAGCCCTTCTGCTCCGGCTATATAGCGGAGTAATGGAGAAGGGTGAATTCCTACAGGAATTCTTGGAGGCCAACATCTTGACTATCCCTAAGGAAGGGAAGGACCCCACACGGTGTGTGAGCTACCGACCTATCTGGCTCATTAACGTAGACGTTAAAATTTACGCAAAGATCCTGGCGACTAGATTGGGACATCACTTACCGTCTATAGTCCACCTCGATCAGGTCGGATTTATTCAGGGAAGGCAAGGTACTGATAACACCCGTAGGCTACTTCTCACCCTGTCATTAGATGCTGAAAAGGCGTTCGACAGGGTGGGATGGGAGTACATGTTTGAGGTCCTGAAGGCTTTTGGGATCCCACATACTTTCTGTGAGGTGGTCGCGGCCTATGTTTGGAACAATAAGAGACCCAGAGTTGCAGCAACTATCTTGCAGGCTCCTGTTGAAAGAGGAGGATTGGGTCTACCATGTGTACGTTAGTACTATGAGGCAGCCATGATTTCTCATGTCTCAGCATGGGGAGGGGATCTCCCGACTACAAGGTGGAGGGAGCTGGAACAGGCGTCCTTACCGGCATATATTGACTTGTCAGAGCTTTTGTGGCCCCCCCATCTGCCCACGAATGTTACCGTCTCTAACCAACTGATTAAGGGATGTCAATCAACCTGGTACAAGCTACAGCATAACCCGCTGATTGCCCCCCACCCCTCGCCGATTCATCCCATTATTGCATTACTCCAAGGTTTCCCTAATATGCGGATGCACAGCTGGAGGCAAGTAGAATTTGCTCAATTGAAGGATTTTTATCTAAATGAGCACCTCCTTATCTATCAGGAAATGGTGACTGAGTTCGATCTCCCCCCTCAGATGCAATTTGAGCTCTTGAGATTGCGGTCCATCATGAAAGTGTGGGGCTTCTTGACAGAAAAGACCCGGAACCTTACTGTCTGGGAGGTTAGGTGGCAGGCAGAACTCCAGTTATATAAACCTCTTACAACACATTATAGAAGCCTCTTGGGTGAGTCGGCCCTAGTAAAAAAAGAGACACATGGTGGGGCTGCATTGCGTGACAATGTATGAACTCTATTTCAAAATAATCACTAGGTGGCACCTAGTTCCGACTAAGCTCCAGACGTTGTTCCCTGACTGTTCACCTAGGTGCTGGAGAGACTGTAGGGAGATGGGTACTCCGCTCCACATTTGGTGGTCATGTAGCAAAATTCAGCCCCTGTGGACTAAGCTCCGGAGTGTATGTTCTACATTAGGATTGCCATAGGCCAACTCCCCGAGTGTAGCTCTTCTACATCTAGGCATTACAAAACTTCCCAACCCCAAACGATCTCTGCTTTTCTACCTCCTGACCTCGATAAAAATGCTCATAGCCAGGAATTGGAAGAAGACGTCCCCTCCCAGGTGGCAGGGAGTGGTGGAGTATCTGAATTACACAAAATCTATGGCAGACTATGTATACAGGGTTAGAAAACAATCAGCAGAGTTCAGCCAGATCTGGGAACCATGGGAGACATACCTAACGAGACAAAAAGCATAGGTGGCGATAGTCCCAGATTGAGGAATCAGCTCTGCTGAGACTTTAAGACAAACTTAGATAGGGCATCCAACTGTCAGTTGAATAGGGTGCCCCTGACCGAGATTTTAGATGAGACCCCCTCTTCTCCCTGCTTTCCCCTCCCCCCATCTTTTAACCTCCCCACCCCTTCCTAACCTACTCAATAATCACTTAAAACATATAGGTATGTTGCAATATCTCTACTTTATGAGATGTTGAGTGGAATACTACAGAATAACGTCTATCACACACATAATTGCAAACTGTTAAGTAAGCCATGCTCACTATTCAGATCATGTATTGTCATGTATTCCTGTGATGTCCTTGATTATCTGTTTTGTTGTTATTGTAATGTTTACCTACAATAAATATATATATATATATATATATATATATATATATATATATATATATATATATATATATATATATATATATAAACATATATAAACTAATATCTATTTAAACACATTATACTCAAGGTTATAGCCTATAGTATAATACATCCTGAATATAAAACATAATATTTGTTATGTTATGTTATTAGTTATGACTTTTTGTTTTTTAAATGTAGGAATCTATGCTATAACATTAGCTGTGAACGTTTGCTGACTTGGCTTGATGGGTATATTACACACATTATATATATATTTTTTTATATGTCAACCTGATAGGTCTCCGGTAACAGCAGAAGTCCCAAAGAAATATCCACGAGGTAGCCGTACTCCAGGCACATCAAGGCAGTCCTTCCATTCGTGTTTTCCATCCACATCTATCATAACCTGACATGGAAATGTGAAGAAAGTTGCTAAGTGAAGTGACAAATGAGAGGTCAGCGAGAAAAGGGAAATCAAAAACATGTAATGGAAATGTATAAAAAAATTGTTTTAAAAAGGGACAGTCAACTTGAAAATTGTTATTGTTTAAAAAGATAATCCCTTTATTACCCATTCCTCAGTTTTGCATAACCAACAGTTATATTAATACACTTTTTACCTCTGTAATTACCTGTATCTAAGCCTCTGCAGACTGACCCCTCAGGTACCCTTTTAAAGGTTTTTAACAATCTTGCATTTAAGCCAATTAGTGTTGGTTATTGTGAAACGTTTATCATTCTCCACAGGAGTGAGTACAATTGTATCTATATGGCAAACATGAACTAGCACTGTAGTGCAAGATTGTAAAAAGCTTGGTTATAAAGTATATATATATATCAATAGTTATGCAAAGCTGGGGTGTTATCTTTCTTTTTAAACAATAAAAAAGTAGACCGCCTCTTTAAAATGCATAGGAAAAGAAGGACTATGATTAGAATACACAGTGTAATATGTAAAGAAGTCAAAGGTGACCAGATGAAATGACAGTAATGCTGGAGGATAAAGCAGCTTTGCCATATATATCTTACTGTGAGCCGTCTTTTGACGTAGCGGATAACTAGAAAGGTATCATGGTTGAGGTTCCGTACGATGGCTGTGCAGCCACCAAGTTCCGTGGGCCGGCCATCACGACTGTGATCATATACCAGAGAACCATTATTTACCATGGCGGACACATAGGGGAAGATACGCTGCAGAGACAAAGGGTAAACATTATGTTATTATATTAAAATAATAAAAAGGAAGACAAACACATACAATGATAATCTTTCATTCTCAAATGGACATCTGCATATTAACAAATAAGGCTAAGACTGAAAGAGGGACTAACTAGAAGCTCATTCGCCACCAAGGAAAGATCATTCTCAGAAATGATCATCAAAGAAGCAGACGCACTACATTTGAATTTGACAACTAAGAACTTTACAGTAAAAATAAATAAATAGGATTTAGAATGGTGTAGAGATGAATACAGTCAAAAATAAGCTAACAGATCTTTTACTCTTTGATGGACATTTTAGCTATTCTTATTTACGTATCTATATAAACTGCACTTTGTCTTGCGTCACTTTTTTTCTAGTAATTTGCATTGCTGGGAGACAACCATAAAGACACAAGGGCTGCAAGATATTTAAACAAAAGGTATATATTTTATAAATAGATGTGAGATACCTGTATCCCTGGAGTGTATCTTTTCTTCTGAGACTGGAGTCCAGAAGCACAGGAGAAAGCAAACAAACATTGACACACAAACAATGCAGCTTAGTAACACACATGGTGTAACTACATTTTCAAATACTCTTAAAGGGACATTAAACTCAAAATTAGGTTGCCCATTTAAAGTTTTAAAATTAATAAAAAAAAGAAAAGAAAAATGGATTGTTTTGTGCCTTTTCCCAACTGTCTCTGTAGTGAATAGTGTATATTTTTTATTATTATCATCATCAGGTATTTGTAGAGCGCTAACAGATCCCTGCAGCACTATAAACATAGGCGGTATACAAGGAAACATTTATAGTGGATCAAATGGATAGAGGGTCCTGCCGAGAGTTGCACTCTTGTAGTTGGCTCTTATGCGGGTGATCTACAAACAGCTGGGCTCATAGGCTTACAGGCTAAGGGAGCAAGGTGATAGCAATGGAGTTAGAAAAGGTTAGTGTAGGTTGTATGCATCCCTGAACAGTAGAGTCTTTAGAGAGCGCTTGAAGATATCAAAACTAGGGGAGCGTCTTGTGGAGCGAGGCAGAGAGTTCCACAAGATGGGAGCCAGTCTGGAGAAGTCCTGTAAGCGGGAGTGTGAGGAGGTAACAAGAGAGGAGGAGAGTAGGAGGTCAAGAGCAGAGCGAAGGGGTCGGGAGGGAGAGTATCTGGAGACAAGGTCTGAGATGTAGGGGGGAGCAGTGCAGTTGAGGGCTTTGTATGTCAGAATCAGAATGTTGTGTTTAATCCTGGAGGCAAGAGGAAGCCAGTGAAGGGATTGGCAGAGAGTGCAACAGATGAAGATCGACGAGTAAGGAAGATGATCCTGGCAGAGGCATTCATTATGGATTGTAAAGGAGCTAGGGAGACCAGAGAGGATGGAGTTGCAGTAATCGAGGCGGGAAAGGATGAGAGAGTGGATTAAAATCTTAGTTGTGTCTTGAGTAAGGAAATGTCTAATTTTAGAGATGTTTTTAAGGTTATAAAAGTATTCTGCCATTGCTGGCTTAGTACAGATCATTTACACCTGGCTTCGGAATGGAAACAACAATACCAACTTGAGTGTTTTCGAAGGAAGTACCTTGATGCATTTTACTCACAGAATAACAGTTTTAAATGCTTAAAATTATTTTGCAATTCTATTTTTTTCTATTGCTAATATAGAGTATGCATTTATAAAATTATGTTAATGTCCCTTTAAAAAACCCCAGAGATAACCAGAATAAAAAAGCCATGCGGTTAAAAAGATTAAGCTGGGATACTGTATAGTGTATCTCTCCAATTTGTATAGGGTCTGGAGTAAATGGGAAATATTGCTATTTACTTTTGATTCTCCACCATTATAAAAGTTTAGGCAACAGCAGTATTCCGGTTTACTATGTTCTTCCTACCTCTAACCCCTGTGTTAAAGCGACATGAAACCATTTTTTTCTTTCATGATTCAAACAGAGCATGTGATTTTCAACAACTTGCCAGTTTACTTCTATTTTCTAATTTGTTTTGTTCCCTTGGTATCCTTTGTTGAAAAAGGATACCTAGGTAGGCTCAGAAGCTGCTGATTGGTGGCTGCACATATGCCTCATGTTATTGGCTCAACTGATGAGTTCCAGCTCCAATAGTGCATTGCTGTCCTTCAACAAAGGATACCAAGAGAATGAAGCAAATTAGATAATACAAATTGGGAGAAAAAAAAATTTATTAACTGAATCATGAAAGAAAAAAAAATGGGTTTCATGTCCCTTTAGACAGATATAAAAGTCAAAATTGATATATGTATAAGTGTAGTTACAATTTGAATATAAGTATCTGTGCAAAAATTGTTTTAGGGGTGTATGTGTTTTTGCTGCACAGGCATTCAAACAATGAAGTCTCAGAGCTTTCTATTCAAAACTGAAATGCATTCTAGCACATTTTAGTTTTGACATTTGTGTTCCATTAATAAATAAACACTGTAGAGAACAGCTCATATTGGGTATACTAAAATAACAAAATGTAACTAGTGATAGCTTGCAAACCTGACAATGCTTGTGTACCAGATAAAAAAAAAAAAAAAAAACACAGGAATCACAGCATATGTATTCTCTCATTGCATTATAGTATTCCAGTTAGAAAAACAGTTGGGTCAGAAGTAATGCAGTATTTGAAAAATAAATATTTACGGTTGTATGATTGAATATATTTAATGTCAGATGGTATAATCCAAAGTTATCTGACGCGAAGCTCCACAAAATGGCCCTCCAATGCTTTATAGGGCCGCTAACTTCCGCATACAACTTCTAACTCTCCCCATTTGCAACAAAGCATGTCTTCTCTCCAAAACGGCATTTTCCTATATAGGTGATCAATATCAAATCTATAGATAGGCAGGTAAGTCAATTGCTTAAAAGGGACAGTCAACACCAGAATTTTTGTTGTTTAAAAAGAAAGTTAATCCCTTTATTACCCATTCCCCAGTTTTATTACCCATTCCCCAGTACTACCCTCCATAAGAGACTACTCCGAAATCTTCTGACACTTCTTTGCAAACCCCCTGTGATGAAAGGCAAATAATGACTGGGGATATGAGGAAGTGGGGGATGTATTTAAAGGGACAGTCTACATCAGAATTTGTATTGTTTAAAAAGATAGATAATCCCTTTATTACCCATTCCCCAGTTATGCATAACCAACACCGTTATATTAATACACTTTTTACTTCTGTGATTACCTTGTATCTATGCCTCTGCAAACTGCCCCCTTATTTCAGTTCTTTTGACAGACTTTCATTTTAGCCAATCAGTGCTCACTCCAGGGTAACTTCACGTGCATGAGCTCAATGTTATCTATATGAAACACATGAACTAATGCACTCTAGTGGTCAAAATGCATTCAGATTAGAGGCAGTCTTCAAGGTCTAAGAAATTAGCATAGAACCTCCTAGGTTTAGCTTTCAACTAAGAATACCAAGAGAACAAAGCAAAATTGGTGATAAAAATAAATTACAAAGTTGTTTAAAATTACATTCCATATTTAAATCATGAAAGTTTTTTGGACTTGACTGTCCCTTTAAGGCAGCACTCAACAAATCCTGGTACCAGGGAGTCACTGGCCCCTTAAAATTAGGCCATGGCACCCTGGACATGGGTGCCACCCACAAGAAGCATATATACTTCCTATTGCCTATGTTTATGGCTGGCACCTAGATTTTGACCAAATTTGCCAAGCCCTGGCTTACAGTTTGTTTATACATAGAATTTTTTCATACTATTAATACAATTTTTACAATGTAGTCGCAGGCTCACTAACTAAAGGCAAATTCTGCTTATGTTGGGCATTGATGATGATGATGATTATAAACGCTCACCTCATGCTGCTTCTCTTCATTTGGATAGGTGTCCACAAAAATACCCAACCCTAAAAAATTATCTTTACTTCCAAACACTGGACCTGGAATAGAATATATTAAGCATAAGCTCAGAGCACTTCGTTCATGTTTATTTTGCTTTAGGGATGTTCAGTTCTCACCAGTCTGCATCTTATCCTTGGTGTACCATATAGCAAAGCCATCCCCATTCAGATTCTTCTTGCCCTGGCCATGGACTTTGAAGTGAACCTGCAACTCCCAGTCCCTCAAATAACAAGGCTGGAAGACAAATAAAAAGGGTACACATTAATGGGACACAAGTATTTTTTGTTTAATCTTAGAGAAGCTATTTTACAACAGATTACAAAACAGATTCCAACAGTGAGGATTCTGCTTTGCAACAAATTAGCAATAAAGTCTGTTATCCTTTTGATACTAATGTCAAAATGTTATGACTATAAAGCAGGGGTTTTCAAAGATTTAGGCAGAGTGCCTTCCCTTACCTCTGATGAATATTACAAGACAGCGCCCCCCTATAATAGACGTTTCATTGTTTTTTCCTCTTTAACCCCTTAGTGGTGACCAGACCACTTTTCCATTTGTTGACCGTTTGGGACCAAGGCTATTTTTAAATTTCTGCAGTGTTTGTGTTAAAGGGTCATGATACCCAATTTTTTTCTTTCATGATTTAGAAAGAGCATGTCATTTTAAACAACTTTCTAATTTACTTCTATTATCTAATTTGCTTCATTCTCTTGATATCACTTGCTGAAAAGCATATCTAGATATGCTCAGTAGCTGCTGATTGGTTGCTGCACATAAAGGCCTTGTGTGATTGGCTCACACATGTACATTGCTATTTCTTCAACAAAGGATATCTAAAGAATTTAGCAAATTAGATAATAGAAGTAAATTGGAAAGTTGTTTAAAATTGCATGCCCTATCTGAATCATGAAAGTTTAATTTTGACTAGACTGTCCCTTTAAGCTGTAAATTTTCCTCTTACTCATTTACTGTACCCACACATATTATATACTGTTTTTCTCGCCATTAAATGGACTTTCTAAAGATACCATTATTTTCATCATATCTTATAATTTACTATAAAAAAATTATAAAATATGAGGAAAAAAATGGACACCCCCCCACACACTTTTTCTAACTTTTGATCCCAAAAAATCTGTTACACATCTACAACCACCAAAAACACCCTTGCTAAATAGTTTCTACATTTTGTCCTGAGTTTAGAAATACCCAATGTTTACATGTTCTTTGCAAGTTATACGGCAATACATACAAGTAGCACTTTGCCATTTCCAAAACCATTTTTTTTCTTCAAAATTAGCGATAGTTACATTGGAACACTTATATCTGTCAGGAATCCCTGAATATCCCTTCACATGTATATATATTTTTTAGTAGACAGCCCAAAGTATTGATCTAGGCCAATTTTGGTATATTTCATGCCACCATTTCACCGCCAAATGCGATCAAATTAAAAAAAAAACATTACCTTTTTCACAAACTTTAGGTTTCTCACTGAAATTATTTACGAACAGCTTGTGCAATTATGGCACAAATGGTTGTAAATGCTTCTCTGGGATCCCCTTTGTTCAGAAATAGCAGACATTAAGGCTTTGGTGTTGCTTTTTGATAATTAGAAGGCCGCTAAATGCCGCTGCGCACGACACTTGTATTATGCCCAGCAGTGAAGGGATTAAACTAGGTAGCTTGTAGGGTTAATTTTAGCTTTAGTGTATAGATCAGCCTCACACCTGACACATCCCTCCATCCCTGACCCCCCTCAAACAGCTCCCTTCCCTCCCCCCACCTCACAATTGTCACCACCATCTTAAGTGCTGGCAGAAAGTCTGCCAGTATAAAAATAAAGGTCTTTAAGATTATTATTTTTTTAATATATTTTATATGAAGTGTAAGATCCCCCATTACCCCCAACCACCCTGATCCTCCCCCCCAAACAGCTCTCTAAGCCTCCCCCCCTCAACCTATTGGCCGCCATCTTAGGTACTGGCAGCTGTCTGCCAGTACCCAGTTTACTAACAAATTTGCCCTTTATGTATTAAAAAAAAAAAAAAAAATTATATATATATATATATATATATATATATATATATATATATATATATATATATATATATAAACAGCCCATTTTCTGTAGTGTAGCTTCCCCATCCCGGATCCCTTTCCAAACCATTTTCCCCCCTTCCTCTCCCTCATGGACACTGGGTTACAGGATCCGGAACAAGCACCAGCGATGGGCCGCCCACCCGCCTCCCTGCAATGGCTCCCACCCATTAACGATCGGCACTATCACTGGCCGATGCAGAGAGGTCCACAGAGTGGTGTTCTCTGCATCGGATGCTTAAAAAAAGGTATTACAGTGAGTGATGCCTCAATATCGAGACATCACTGCAATACCCCAGAGGCAGAACTTTTTTTTTTTTAATTTTCTGCGATGAGATTTTTTTTTTTTGTGAAAATTTTTCTGCAGTGTCTCACTGCACACACACATATACACATATATATATATATATATATATATATATATATATATATATATATACATACACACACACACACACAGTTGCAAGAAAAAGTATGTGAACCCTTTGGAATGATATGGATTTCTGCACAAATTGGTCATAAAATGTGATCTGATCATCATCTAAGTCACAACAATAGACAATCACAGTCTGCTTAAACTAATAACACACAAAGAATGAAATGTTGCCATGTTTTTATTGAACACACCATGTAAACATTCACTGAAAATGAGCCCTGCTCCTGTCCAGGAATCCATTACAGGCGTATAGCAGTAGGGGTGGGGGGCTGCTCCTTTCAGAAATGCTGTGCCTTGCTGATATAAAATACATTGTAGATGCAGTTAAGTTAACCCAGCAGCAGAGGGGACTGCAGTTTTAGCCTTTTTGGGAGCCATGGGGTTAACTGCATCTGCTATGTATTTAAGCCGTTTCCCAGAGAGGAGGAGATTGTGTGGGAGGTTCCATAATGTTTACATACCCTAAGGGTATGACTGCAGACGTCCCTAGGGGGAAATATAAGTAAGTGGCTTTCTCTGCTTTTAGATTTCTAGATTGATCGGCTGCTTATGAGAACAGAAAGTGAAAGTAAAAGAGCCATTTTACAAATGTGTGCTAAAAGCAACCACTAGATGGAGCTGGTTTGCAAGAAATCACAAATAAATCAATGCATTACAGCCACTTCTAAAGGAATTTTTTTATGTAGGAAAAAATCGCAAATCCTCACGGTTTTAAAATCGCGGCGATTAATCTCAGTTTTAAATCGCATATGCGATTAATCGTGCAGCCCTAATACATATACACAGTGTATATATATATATATATATATATGTAAATAAAATAGAATGTATATCTATACACCAACACCAATTATGTTATGCATACAATGGTAATATTATAAACAGATTGTGATAATTATATATCAAATAAGAATGCTAAGTATTATTCTAAGCAATTTTTTGTATGAGCATTAATGTATACATACTTTTCAAGTTTATGATAGTGCCCAATCTAAGCAAATGTAGTCAGACAAACAAGGGTTTCTCAATTTAGAAATACACAAAAATAAGTGGTTACCAGTGGCTTTTCAAAACATTTAAAAATACTTTAATTATTATTATTTGCCACTATTGTTTTATATTAAACAATCTCTAAGAATGTTATGATAGAGTTAATAAAATCTCTTTTAGTGCTTGTTAGCAATTACTGTTTTTAATTGGATGATGCAATTAATTGTATAATATGCACCTGTATATATTGTTTGTAAGCACGGTGTACCCTAACAGTCTATGAGTACGGCCTGAACGGCTGAAACGCGTTAGCCTGGGCACACCGTCTAACATTGCACTTTTTTTTGGAAACCACTGCTTTTAACTTTTCGAATAAAGTATTGACTTTTTAAATTACCTTGGATACCGCCTCCGGACATATATATATATATATATATATATATATATATATATATATATATATATATATATATATATATATATATATATATATATATATATATATATATATATATATATATATATATATATATATATATATATATATATATATATATATACATATATACACACACACACATACATACATATATACACACACACACACACACACGACAAGCTATGTTAGTCATGCACGTTGCAGCCTGCAGGTGCACGACTATGCCTCTTCTTCATGTAGGGGGATCGCTGTTAAAACATTGTTTATGTCACTACAGGCTGGGGATCCGTAGGCTTCATGGGAGTGCCGGTGACATCAGCACATAGTGAAGTTACAAAGAGGCTGAGTAAGGAAGCTCAGTGGAGCTGTTAGAGAGCATCTTCACACCCCTCAATCTCAGCTCCCATAGCAGCTACAAACGTTCAAAAAATCTCATTTTAAAAGATAAATCGCCTGGTCGTCTTGGGGCAGTAAAAGAAAGCCGAGTTTTTAAAAATAAAAGTAAAAAACAAAAACGCACAGGGATTATAGATTATATGCACAATGAATGGGTTGTTTTTTTTCCTATTAAACAAGTCCCTTCCTAATAAAAAAAAAAATATAAATATATATATATATATATATATATATATATGTGTGAATTTTGTCTGTACAGTTAAAAGCTTGCAAGAAAAAAAGTGCTTTTATTTCTACTGCACAATGGGGCCTCTCTAATCTATATTATAAATCCCAAAAGCATGATTGAGCCCCTATTTCACATGTGGCTATCCTGATGACAATTTAGTGAGGTGATCAGAGTAACAGCAGTGGTCACTTGGCCATTTTCAGTATTACTAAAACATACATTATTATTATTAGTTTTTTACAGTTTTTGTTGCAGCTATCTCACATGCAATGCAGTATAAATATAATAATGGTATATTGTGAATCTGCTGGACCTGCTGAGAAATATAATATATCATTTGTGTGGGTCACTCACTGAAATTTGACTTATAGTAGGGTTTAAATGTAGGTAGCAAAAAAAGCTCAAAATTGGCTCAGCACTTGGGTGTAAAAAAGGCTTAGCAGCGAAAGGGTTAAATATAATTGTGATATTTAGTTTTAAATTTGGGGAATTTACATTTGATCCAGGGTTCACACACAGCTCTCAGGAGCCGATTCTGCTCAACCAAAGAGTGGTTTACGCACGTTTCAATTTTCACCTTGTTACTCCATGTGTTAAACCCAACTTACTGATTAAGACAGCAAATGCAACACACCTAGATCCTGCCCTTTCCCTTATTCCACCACAACATAGCAAGTGTAATAGTCGGCTCTCAAAAAAACGTTCTCTGTTTTACCAAAGTCAGTTGCTGCTTGTGGTTTCCATAGGACAGTGCGTAGTGTCACTGCACCAGCGTCTCCCCTTATATAATCTAGCACACTCCCGGGGAGGCTCGCCTCACACTTTGAAAAAAAACCCTGCTATAAAGCAAATGACAACATTATCATCCCGGGGAGGAAATCATCCACCAATTGCATCGACCCCCCCACATTCTATTCATTTAGTATGCCCTTTCTAATGAGAAGTGGTTGCATGTCTATTCAGGATGCAGGTGATCACCTGCAAAAAAAAGTTGTTTTGGCTTAGAGGAACTCAAACAGAGCCACTATCTCCCCTGCATTGTGATTTTTGCTAAAGCAGGGAAAGATCTAAATTAGTGTCACTATTTCACTCATGAATTGTAATTATAAAAATGTTAATCAAAACTTGTGGCATACATTAAAAATTAGATTTAAATATTGTCTAGCCTGTTCCCCAGCAAAAACATAGAAGAAAAATGTACATATTGTTTTTTTATATTGGAAGCAATCTAGAACTAGTACAAATAGACACGTGCTAGAGGCCTTTCTCTTGTAGTTAGATCCAGAGAAGGCATTCAACAGGGTGAAATGGCAGCAATTATTTAGATCGCTTCAGGAATTTCAATTCTCTGGACAGTTTTTGCATTTAGTTATTTAAAAAAATAAAAATCTGTGGAACCTCTGGCAACTAAAAGGCACACACCTAATAACTTTGTTATACCTACAGCAGAGTATTAAAGTGAAGGTAAAGTTAACTTCAATAGTTCACGCCTTATTATAGATTTGATAAAAATAGGGCTAGTTTAATTCATCAGTTTTTTTTATATCGTATTATATAAAGTTGTTTCTTACCTTTTAAACAGCCAACGATAATATTCTTTCCTCCGCCTGCCATTTTATTAAATTGATGACAGGCTAGTGATATTCTATCCGCCAATGCTCTTTTTCCCCCCGGGGTGTTCAGCCCATTACTCGCAACGTCACGTGAGTGTTAAGCGCATGCGTCCAACTCGTATTAGCCTACTGTCTTCTCCATGCTCGTTCATCAGATGTGCATGCGCTGTTGGCATCACCGTTAAACCATTGGATACAAAATACATTCCGGATTGATTGCGTTCATATTTAGTACTAAAGCTCATTACATAGCGTATTTAGGCAATCCAACTTTTAATATCTAGTACATTTTGTTTAAATAACGTAACAACGATAGCGATTGGCGCATGTGCCTTGTAAATCTGGATCTCGAACGTGCTTTTGAGCGACGTAGAGATCGGTGGGACCGCTCAAGACGTCAGACAGAGAAGAACAAGGAAGTAGGGTTTGGGAGGAGTTGGCATCGATACGGTACCAATTTAAAAGTATATATATATATTTATTTTTATTTTTTTAAATGTTAGCGACTACATTCATGTACTTTTGCTAAATGCCTGGGTGTCTTCCATAACTGTTAACTTTACCTTCACTTTAAATGTATGGGAAAACATTCTTCATAATTATTTTTTTACTTTAAATAGCTGTTTTGCTCATTAAAACCAATAACAATGGACTGAGCCTGCAAGTAAACTAATATTATTTATGTTAGATAGTGACATGCTAATTATGGCTGGGGGTGAATATGCACAACTAGCTATTAAAAATACAAAACCTCTCTGTCCCTCACACCCCCCTCCCACTGGGATGATTAATCAGTGCTATTTTTTTATCTTTTACATAGCTTTTCTACAGATAAAATTTTGTTACTAATATTTCCAGTATACCTGGGGAGATACAACAGGCAACAGTAGATATTTCAAATAATGATAAAGGAGCTGTTAGCAAACAATTTAATACATTCAAGCAGGTAAAAACGTCCCTTTAACAGAGTCTTCCCAATATTTCAATTAAGGGAGAATTATTTTAAGTCGCTCTTTATGCAGAGGATATTATCTTATTTGTTCAAGAACTGAGAATTAATATTCTAAAATAATAGATATGATTCAAGTGATCTCAGGCTATAAGGTTAATTTAAACAAAACAGAAATACTATGGCTATTGAAACGGAATTCAAGGGAGTTGAGTGTTATCCCTTTACTGACATTAAAGTTTGACCTATTTAGGGATACAAATAGGGAAAAATCCTGAAAAATTGTATTGTATGACTTTAAAAAGGGATATGAAACCCAAAAATGTTATTTTGCGATTCAAACAGCAAACCATTTTACAAAAGTTTCCAATTTTCTTTTATCTTCAAACTTGCTTCGGTCCAATGATATTTTATGATTAAGAGATATCCAGGTAGGCATCTGGAGCACTACTTGGCAAAAAATAGTACTGTCATCAGTCATATTGCAAATAGATAACATTCTTGCAAAATTACTGCCGTATAGTGCTCCAGAAATGGGCCGGCTCCTAAGCCTACATTCTTGATTTTCAACAACAGAAAGTGATTTACAAATCACATGCTCTGTCTGTATCATGAAAGAAAAATGTGGGGTTTCATATCCCTTTAACCTCTCTTTGCAAGAAAACCGATTTGGATTTAAAAAGGTGGGTAAAATTCAGTTAGTGAAAAGGATTATGAATCCCTCAGTCACGCATTTGGCCAAGTGAAAGGAGAAAAAGAAAGCAAGGCAAGAGAAGTGCAAACCAGTACTGCCGTCAAATGTACAAAAAATAAAACACAGGATGGGTCTTGTGGACTCTCACCATCATTATATAAATTAAATTAATTTACCAGGTAAGCATACATTTTGCCGCCACTAAACTCTGTATAGCTAAAGACTGAAAAACGTCGGACCCTCATCCATACCAACGTTTATATCGCTCATTGATTACTTTGCCCAACTAGAGAAAGGGATATATCAGTTACAAGATAGGCTTGAGGTCTACTGGACCATTTTGGACAGCTGACTTCACTAGGACGAACAAGAAATAGATGTTTAGGTTCTGCTTTTCAATAGTTTTGCCTTAGGTTATGTGCTGGATGCCTCTGACCTAATTTACCCTTTGCCCACTCTGCTCCCTTTTCTATTTCTTTTTTTCTCTCCCTTCTTAATAGGCTGAGACATAAACACTTTTATATGTAGTGGGAGGCTCCACTAGATTAACTACAAATAGAGTTACAACTGATATATTATACTTTCTGTGAAGGTTCTCATTTTGTTATCTTATTCACGCCTCATTTTATACCAACAGGACTGTTCAATTTAATGTTGACGCTATACAATATTATTGTTGCATTTTCGACTTATTTTCTATTATTGGTTGCAACAAAATTATAGCTGATAACTATTATTTCATAATAGTTTGAATGTTCCACGTTCAATAACAACTATCCTTGGGCGGAAAAATATATTCTATCATATTAGAGCAATGAGTAGCTAAAATAAACCAAATAAAGTTCAGATGACAGCACATTAAATGGCAGTTGAGAATGTACCTTGCATTACAAAATTTCATGAACATAAATGTGTCATATTTACAGAAAATAAGGCAGATAAGAGGATACCCAAGCATAGTATTATTCAGGTGAGTGTACTTACCACTCTGTTCCAGACAGCCCCCTGCTTGCTTTGCATATCTGGCGTCAGGCGTACGTATTGTGGGGTCACAAGAGCATTTCCCAACAGATCCCATAGAGAGGAAGAGGAGGTACCCACACCTGAAACACACAGGGCAGTGAGAGATGGCACCAAACTACTCTACATTTCACAAGTTGCTCTGAAATATGATAAGCTATGAGAACCTTTTATATGTTTTCTTATATTTTCAATTGTCGTCCCCTGATGCCCTTCAGATCAAATTCCTCTTCCAGGAGGAAGCTGTCCTACAAAATGTTTCCACTCAAGTTTAACACAAAAATATTCTCTCTCCCATTTTCCATATTTCCTGCTGGAGTGTAATAAATTGTTTATAAATAGCTCCTTTACGTTTATATCAGCATTTGAAATTGCCGATTCTGCATGTGGTATCCCGATTACCCAAATTTTTTCTTTTATGATTCAGATAGAACATACAAATTTAACCCCTTTAATGGTGTTTGCATTACTAATAGTGCGGTCTCGCCGCTGGCAGAAGGGTAGAGGGAGGGTATAATAGAGCATTACTGCCACTTGCGGTGGGATCCGATCTATTATTAACAAACAAGGAAACCCTTAATGACCAGCGATGGACATGGTATGTCGCAGCCGTTAAAGGGTTAAACAACTTTCCATATATTTTCAAAATATTCCTCATTTTCTTATCCTTTGTTGAAAAGCAGGAATGTATGTTCAGAAGTGTGAATGTGTCGGCAGCGCTATATCACAGCAGTTATACAAAAATGTTATACATTAGCTAGAGCACTAGATGGCAGCACTATTTCCTGTCTTGTAGCGCTTCAGGCATGTGCATGCTACCTATTTTGGATCTCTCTATAACAAAGAATAACATGAGAACAAAGCAAATTTAATAATAGAAGTAAATTGGAAACTTTTTTTAAAATTGTATTATTATTGTATCTAAATAATGAAAGCAACATTTTGGGTTTCAGGCCACTTTAAGCACAATGTTTGATAGAACATATTATTGCATCACTGCTTGTAACATATTAGCACATTCACTTTTTACATCTCTTTAACTCTCCAGTATTTTACCATGCATTTCTCCTTACCCAGAATCTTTCTTCTATGACTGCATTCAATGTATCATATTTAAACCTACTTTAAGTGCAAAATCCTATCTTTAGATCATTGCTTAGGTTAGAATATAATTACATTTTGCTGAAAAACCTTCTGTTGTCATATTCATACAGTTTCAACACAATCTCCTGTCAAAAGTTTGATTTCCAAACCTACCCTAAAGCTAAATTGCATTAGCCAATCACAGTGGGCAACCTGGGTTCTTCTCTTTACCAGAAGTTCCAGGTAGCAAGCAAGAATACACGCATGCGCTCTGAATGCTGATAGTCTAACACATGCGCAGTAGCATGAGGAGCTAGTGGAAAGTGACCGCAGTTTGTTCAGTCGGAGCCGTATATTAAAATAGCGCATGCATTAGGGGTGCGTTAATATATGCTAATAGTAGGTAAGTAATCGATGGGTGTTGTATACAACTAGTCGGAAAGCCCTTATTTGTGGGCTGGCATTTGAAACGTCAGTGAGGAGAAATATAGTTTTTAAAGATGTTTGAAGCTTTTTAGAAAAAATAAGTGTAAATTGATTAAAGTATGTAGTAAAACCGATGTGCAAGTTTTAAAAAGAAACTTTGAAACTGAGTTTTCTAATCCTTTAATTCATAGTTTTCCTTTTTTCCCACCAATCCAAAACATTTGCTTTATTTACCATTCTACTGCCAATATTTACTTTTGTCACCATCACTTTAAGGCAACTTGCCCTCACCCACCTATGATGTGGCTGCTCTCCTACAACCTTCCACACACCTCTTTGCTGTTGCACACTCCTACTGTCTGCCTTCATGCACCTTTACCCCCAACACTATCCTGCAACTAGCCTTAGTTCCACATAGCTGGCACTGCACTCCAACTTGATTTCTTACATCATTTGCAACCTGTTTCTGTTTTGCTACCACTCTCCTAAGACCTACCACATACCAAAGCAACTCTCTTGCCACCATTCTCTTGCAATTTACCCGCTGTGGATCTTTACTACAGGACTTTTTCAGGAGTCTGTATCCCATGCATCTTTATTGCTGCCACTCTTCTGAAATCTGCCCAAGTGCACCCTCACCAATGCCTCTCTCTTGCTGATCTATCCTGTGCATTTTCCTGTAGCTACTCAGTGATCTGTCTCAACGAACCCTGCCCACTGTCATAAAACCCATGATGTCTCTAAAGAAACCTGCTCACATACGTTGATCCTACATATGCATTATAGCTCATCACCATACCACTCCTACAACCTCTCTACGTGTAGGTCACCACCATCTCTTCTAAACCCATCTCCCAAGCATTGCTTCAACACTACTTATATCCCATATTAGCTAGTCATTGCGATTATGTGCCTTTAGCGCATTCTTGAGTTTCTACATCTATTTTTACCTTGACGCTCAGCATGCTTCTTTTTTCCCTATCAAGTCGTATATCACCACCTGATCTACCACAACCTACACTTGCCCTCTTTCCCCTTCATGTGATCACCCTTACCCTGATATGGTTTACTTAACGAGTGCTCCCTCTTCAAATACTCCTCCGTCTGATCTGCACTTTCACTCCCCCCAAAAAAGAGTACAACAAATAGCAGAGCATGAGTCTCCAATCTCATGTGCCTCTTTCTTGCCGGAGTACTATACCAGGTTGCTCTCGACGCCATCTTGCTACTCTCTCTTCGCTCACACAGTATAAGCCAATCAAAAACAGCAGTGCATATCTTTTCTCATTGGATGCGATCCCTACGACCAGACTACCCAGTATCTTGCAGTTAACCAATAGCATTGGAATAGTCGTGCATGGGGGTTGTAATTTAGTTTATAATTGGGCGTGGTAACAAAGGCTGCTGTAGCCTGGTAATAGTGATTATTTTCAGCTATTGTTTATGAGGACAAATGTATAGTCTCCCACGAGATTACTTACTAAATATATCATAATTGTATGTTGTCTAATATGCAATTACTGATGCACTATTTGCAATTAGTCGTCTCAGTCCTTAGCGACAGTATTAGAAGGCTGACACTGCTTACTACTTGTCAGTCTGCTTATCCGTACGCATAGTAACTGCTTTATACACAGCGCCTGTCAGTTAAACAATCACAGTGTCCTGTGACTAGCAAAACTGCCTTGTCATCCTCTTTCCTGACCAAAATGTATTTGTTTAAAAAAGATTCTTTTTACGTTAGGTTTGTAAGATATTGCAAAGCTATAGCGAGGTATTGCATCATAGCATTTCCCTTGTGATCTGACAATTTTAGAAAGTATTTTTTCTTTTCATCTGACTGTTTTAAATGCATGTGAGAGTTGCATGGAACAGCACTGACTACTAACACTGTTAATATTAATTGGTAAATCATCAATTCATACATAAAAATGAACTTGTATATTCAACATTTTAATTTTATATATATATATATATATATATATATATATATATATATATATATATTAAACACAATGTTTAGAGACACAAAACCCAATTTTTTTCTTTCAAGATTTCAAGATTCAGATAGAGCAGGCAATTGTTTTCTAACTTACTCCTATTATACATTTTTCTTAGTTCTCTTGCTATCTTTATTTTAAAAAATCAGGAATGTAAGCATAGGAGCTGGCCCATTTTTGGTTCAGAACCTGGGTAGCACTTGCTGATTGGTAGCTACATGTTGTCATCCTAGGGTGGCTCGTTCAGGGCCGATCACGGGCCCCCTGCAATCTTATGAGGTGGTGTTGGGTTAGGTCTTAGTTGAGGAAATCCTGGTATGTGAGGTCACCACATTTGAACATGGTGATGTCACTTCAGGGGTTTCCGGAAAGTAACAGCCTCACTAAATAGGAGAAGGTAGCTGGATGGGGGATGCTTATAAAATCCCATTGAATCTCAGCACCCTGTTAACTCCTACAGATAGGGTTGCCTGGTGTCCAGTATTCAACCGGACAGTCCAGTAATTTAGTAGGCTGTCCAGTAAAATCTGTACAAAAATACACTAAAATGTCCAGTATTTTTAAAGACCCCTGTCAGCTAAATGTAATGGGCATTTTCTATTATATGTGTTACAGTCAACCATGGGAGTGTCCAATCATTACTGGGTGTGTAACTCTAGCAGCCAAGGGGGTCACCTCACTGCTCTGTACATGTGTTACTGGCAACCAAGGGGATACAATTACTGCTTAGTTGTGAAAAGTAAATGTGGTTGGATCAAGGGTGGAGCCTAAGGATGATCTTTTGTATCCAATCACCAATAGGTCATCCGGTATTTTTATGAAGCACAGCTGGCAACCCTACATACAAATACCAGCTATGGGCTAGATTACGAGTGGAGCAGTAGTTTGCACTCACGTTCAAGGATTAAAACTGCTAGAAGTAATTTTTTTTTATGCTCTGATATTCACGCTCGTATTACGAGGTGAAAGTAAAAAGTTTGCTCTCTCATGTTCGTAACATCATGGTAAAAGATAGACTTTTGACAGCATTCCCCTATAGACTTCAATGGAGCCGAAAAAGTTTAAAAAATACCTAGCACCCACAAGTCGCACAAACACAATCGCAGTTATTTAGAAGCGTAACATAAGAAGATAATAATGCATCTTTCATAAGCTAATGTTCTGTTTTTTAAATATATATCTGATCAATATTTGCACAAATACAGTATATATTTATACATATATATATATATATAAATTTTTTAGCAAAGAGAGAGCACTCACCGGGACTAACAATTATACAGCATATCAAGCTTTTTATTAATACAGGTGACGTTTTGGGAATTCCAACCCCGTCCTCAAACCTTACATAAACATACAAAATATCTTACCTTAAATACCCTCCACCGACTAAACATGTCGCTGTACCGGAAGTCGTCCGGCGTTCTGCCCGCACCACTGCGCATGCCCAGAGCGTCGGCATGACAAACAGTCACAGCGTCATGCTGTACAAAATAAAATAAATCACCGTGGTTAAAAACATTAACATGGAATAATTGGATCAAGATATTGTTAAACACTTATGATACATTAAGCAAAAGATAGCTTCTTAACCTTTATAAGTTCACTAAGACTAAATCACATATTAACATGTATTCCTTTGTATCTATGTGCCTAATCACATTAACCCTAAGCTGTATGTTAGTTTGATTTGCTATGTTACCTTGCCTATAAACCAATGCTATCCATCGACTTAAATACATTTCTACATTTGTGGCTAAAGATCAAACCTCACTAATACTAATTAGTTCCTTGTAATCCTAGTTTCTAAAGAGAATTCTATCTACATAATACTTAAAGAGACAGTACCCCTATAATGGTGCCCATACTTATAGCTTTCAAATATCTGTCATAACTACATTTGTACAATGTCCAATCTACACATTAGTTAAACTGCTATTTATATGTGTTAATAGACTCTTGGACCAGCTATATCTATCAAATTATAGGGTGCTATAAAAAAACAGTGTCAATCTAAGTGGGTGTTAAGCCCACCAGGTACTATAGTACCTAAATTAAAAATCCATCTGGATTCGCACTGGAGCAAAATCCTGTCTCTATCGCCGCCCCTCGTAAGGGGTGGTATGTGATCAATGATCACATATCTCAAGTCCGCCACCGTATGGCCCTTCAACGTAAAATGTCGTGCAACAGGTTGTTCTGAATCATGATTTTTGATTGCCAATCAAATGGCCGTGCGGTGATTTGCCATACGGGTGCGGAGGTCATCGATAGTTTTTCCGACATAGAATAACCCGCACGGACAATGCAACAAATACACAATATGTGTAGTCGTGCAGGTTACTCTATGTCGGATAGTATATCTCTGGTGGGTGGTAGGATGAGTGAAAAATTTGGCATTAGAAAGACCATTGAACGTAGTGCAACCCATACACTTGTAACAACCAGGCTTGGAAGTCTGTAGCCAGTTCTTTTTTGAATAATTGTGGACGGGGTCCACTTTTACCAAGATATCACGTAATGATCTTGCTCTTCTGTATCCCACCTGTGGGTGGGAAATTCCTTTGAAAGGTAACCTTTTGTCACTCTCTATAATGTTCCAATTCTTTCTCACTAACTGGTACATGTTGTATTTATCGGCGGTGTACACAGTAGATAGTGTCATTCTTTGGTTTTGCTTCTGAGTACTACTCGCCTGTAGGGCCTCGTCCTGAGACATAGAAGTAAACCGTCCCAGATGCTTTTCAATCTTTTTTTCTGGATAACCCCTATTCAAGAATCTTGATTTCATCTCCTGAAGCTGTTGTTGTGCACACTCTTGGCTGCTATTATTTCGGATTACTCTCTTTAATTGTGAAATGGGTAGTGCATTCTTTAAAGACGGTGGGTGGCAACTTGTAGCTTCTAATAAAGAATTTCTATCCGTAATCTTCTTGAAGAGTGTGGTGCACAAGAACCCAGCTTCTAGATAAATTCTTAAATCCAGAAAATCCACAGATGTATAACGCTTCGTCATTTTAAATTGTAGATCCGCTGAAACTGAGTTTAACATCTGGAACCAAACATCCAATTCCTTTTCTGTGCCTGATCATAGAATGAATAAATCATCTATATACCTCTTAAAGTATTTAACTTGTCGGTGTTTAAAGAGGTCAGTGTCTTTTTCTTCGAATTCAGCCATAAACAGGTTGGCATACGATGGGGCCATATTAGACCCCATCGCCGTGCCTTTTAATTGTAGATAAAATGATTTTTCAAATTTGAAATAATTCCTGTGTAGACATAGCTCTTGTAATTCCAGAATTAGATCAATCGGTGGCCCCACATATGGGTATCGGTTCAGTTGTTTCTGGGTAATCCCTTGCCCATGGGAGATAGCTGTGTAGAGGCTCACAACGTCCAGTGTAACAAGAATAATAGGTTCCTCAATTTTTGGAAATCTCCGTAATTCATTAATTAGACTAATAGAGTCCAACAAGAATGAGGGCATATTGCGTACTACAGGCTGCAGTATGCTATCCAGGAATATAGCAATAGGTTGGAGCAAAGACCCAATAGAAGATACAATGGGTCTTCCGGGAGGACTAGTAGGATTTTTATGGATCTTGGGATGCTGTGGAAGCAGACTATAAAAATAAAAGGGTCTACAGGTGGTTACTCTCTGCTGAAGAGAGGCAGAGGAGTTTTGATAATAGACCAAGAAGAACACGATTCTACAGACCCAGGAATATAACAACAGTGGATTCCTCTGGAAACAGCTCTGATTCTGAAAGTGCCATGAGAATTGAGGTTCCCCAAAGACAAGTGGAGGCAGGTATTACAACCAGGTCACAAAACTTGGGAGGCATCGGACACACATCCGGAGAGGGGGTGGTACGAGGAAGGCCACCAAGAGCCGGATGTAGTAAACAATATAGTCATCAACCTGAGCTCATACCAATTAACATCATTGGAGATGAAGGTACAAAATAAAGGTTTGTCTTTTATTCCAACCACTCTCTACAAACCATTTGAGATGTACATTGATATACTAAAATTTGAGCGCAACCTCAGATTGAAAGAACACTTCAGTGCAATACAGGGTGACTTTGGCATAGAACCAGGTGATACAAAGAAAATAAAACCCAAGAGTACATACGATTGTTCCAGTTCTAATCCCAGCATTAAGACATATACCAGACTGCTGCTGGAGGACACTGATACAATGTGTAAAAAGGCAAAAGCAGACTGCAGGAATAACTTGCCCAAAGAAGAGAGACAGGTGCTTGATCACTTAAGTACCAATAAGGAGCTGATATTTAGGGAGGCGGACAAAGGGGGAGCACTGGTAATAATGGACTATACATACTATCAACAAGAAGTCCTTACACAGCTTGGGGATGATTCCACGTATAAAGTATTAACCTGCAACCCGACAAGAATGTTCAAACAACACATTGATGCAGTATTGGATCGAGCCTTTGAAAATGGCTGGCTTAACAAACAGGAAAGTGGTTTTATGAAAGTGGAACATCCTCGGGTACCAGCATTTTATACGCTACCCAATATCCATAAAAATCCTACTAGTCCTCCCGGAAGACCCATTGTATCTTCTATTGGGTCTTTGCTCCAACCTATTGCTATATTCCTGGATAGCATACTGCAGCCTGTAGTACGCAATATGCCCTCATTCTTGTTGGACTCTATTAGTCTAATTAATGAATTACGGAGATTTCCACAAATTGAGGAACCTATTATTCTTGTTACACTGGACGTTGTGAGTCTCTACACAGCTATCCCCCATGGGCAAGGGATTACAGCTACCCAGAAACAACTGAACCGATACCCATATGTGGGGCCACCGATTGATCTAAGTCTGGAATTACTAGAGCTATGTCTACACAGGAATTATTTCAAATTTGAAAAATCATTTTATCTACAATTAAAAGGCACGGTGATGGGGTCTAATATGGCCCCATCGTATGCCAACCTGTTTATGGCTGAATTCGAAGAAAAAGACACAGACCTCTTTAAACACAGACAAGTTAAATACTTTAAGAGGTATATAGATGATTTATTCATTCTATGGTCAGGCACAGAAAAGGAATTGGATGGTTGGTTCCAGATGTTAAACTCAGTTTCAGCGGATCTACAATTTAAAATGATGAAGAGTTATACATCTGCGGATTTTCTGGATTTAAGAATTTATCTAGAAGCTGGGTTCTTGTGCACCACACTCTTCAAGAAGATTACGGATAGAAATTCTTTATTAGAAGCTACAAGTTGCCACCCACTGTCTTTAAAGAATGCACTACCCATTTCCCAATTTAAGAGAGTAATCCGAAATAATAGCAGCCAAGAGTGTGCACAACAACAGCTTCAGGAGATGAAATCAAGATTCTTGAATAGGGGTTATCCAGAAAAAAAGATTGAAAAGCATCTGGGACGGTTTACTTCTATGTCTCAGGATGAGGCCCTACAGGCGAGTAGTACTCAGAAAAACTATCGATGACCTCCGCACCCGTATGGCAAATCACCGCACGGCCATTCGATTGGCAATCAAAAATCATGATTCAGAACAACCTGCTGCACGACATTTTGCGTTGAAGGGCCATACGGTGGCGGACTTGAGATATGTGATCATTGATCACATACCACCCCTTACGAGGGGCGGCGATAGAGACAGGATTTTGCTCCAGTGCGAATCCAGATGGATTTTTAATTTAGGTACAATAGTACCTGGTGGGCTTAACACCCACTTAGATTGGCACTGTTTTTTATAGCACCCTATAATTTGATAGATATAGCCGGTCCAAGAGTCTATTAACACATATAAATAGCAGTTTAACTAATGTGTAGATTGGACATTGTACAAATGTAGTTATGACAGATATTTGAAAGCTATAAGTATGGGCACCATTATAGGGGTACTGTCTCTTTAAGTATTATGTAGATAGAATTCTCTTTAGGAACTAGGATTACAAGGAACTAATTAGTATTAGTGAGGTTTGATCTTTAGCCACAAATGTAGAAATGTATTTAAGTCGATGGATAGCATTGGTTTATAGGCAAGGTAACATAGCAAATCAAACTAACATACAGCTTAGGGTTAATGTGATTAGGCACATAGATACAAAGGAATACATGTTAATATGTGATTTAGTCTTAGTGAACTTATAAAGGTTAAGAAGCTATCTTTTGCTTAATGTATCATAAGTGTTTAACGATATCTTGATCCACTTATTCCATGTTAATGTTTTTAACCACAGTGATTTATTTTATTTTGTACAGCATAACGCTGTGACTGGTTGTCATGCCGACGCTCTGGGCATGCGCAGTGGTGCGGGCAGAACGCCGGACGACTTCCGGTACAGCGACATGTTCAGTCGGTGGAGGGTATTTAAGGTAAGATATTTTGTATGTTTATGTAAGGTTTGAGGACGGGGTTGGAATCCCCAAAACGTCACCTGTATTAATAAAAAGCTTGCTATGCTGTATAATTGTTAGTCCCGGTGAGTGCTCTCTCTTTGCTAAAAATTTTGAATGTTCCTTGGATGCACCTTGGGCGGCTGAGATATAAAGTGAGTGCAGAGTTCACAAGATTAATAAAAAAAGCACTGGTCCAACAACGTCTGTGACAACAGGAAAAAACTTTTATTGATGTGACGTTTCGGGACAAAACCAGTCCCTTCCTCTGACAAACAAAAAGTGCACAAAATCAGCCTTGGGTGGTTTATCTTCGTCCCCGGAACCGATAAAGGAGAAACCTTTGGTCATGGTTGTCCTTTCCTGGGTGGACTCCTCCATAGCTCTTGTTGACTCTGGTGCTGCGGGCTATTTTTTTATCAAAGCACTACATTCCTGTTTTGCCTCGGTCCATTCCGCTTGCTATTGAGGCCATTGATGGCAGGCCCCTTCAGCCCGCATTTGTTACTCACGAAACTGCTCCGTTATCCATGGCTGTTGGGGCTCTCCATTTTGAAACCCTCCAGTTCCAGGTGATAAACTCTCTGCATTTTCCGGTTGTTCTGGGTTATCCCTGGCTCCAAAAGCACAATCCCAGTCTCGACTGACGCAGGTCCGAAATTTTCTCGTGGTCTCCGCCATGTATTTCCACTTGTCTTCGGAAACCAGTTAAAGTCTTGTGCACTTCTTCAGTATCTCAATTGCCAGAGGAGTACCGAGAGTTCCTAGACGTTTTTGACAAGGTATGTGCCGGTACGTTGCCTCCTCACCTGTCTTACGATTGTGCCATAGACCTGCAACCTGGAGCCATTCCTCCTCGGGGCCGGCTTTACCCTCTGTCTGTTGCGGAGAATTGTGCTATGGAGGAGTATGTTGCTGATGCTCTGTCGTGGGGGATCTGCTCTCCTGCAGGAGTTGGCTTCTTCTTTGTGAAGAAAATGGGTGGTGAGTTAAGACCATGCATCGATTATAGGGGTCTTAATAGTCTTACCATTAAGAATGCTTACCCTATTCTGCTCATTACGGAACTCTTTGACTGCCTCAAGGGAGCTACGGTCTTTACTAAACTTGATTTGAGAGGAGCGTACAAACTCGTTAGGATCAAGGAGTGCCACAAATGGAAAACAGCATTTAACACCAGGAGCGGGCATTATGAGTATCTTGTAATGCCCTTTGGCCTATGTAATGCTCCAGCTGTTTTCCAGGAATTTATTAATGATGTTGCAACAGTGTGTTGTGGTGTACTTAGATGACATCCTCATACACTCACCCACACTTGAGGCTCATCGTTCTGATGTTACACGGGTTCTTCAGAGACTACGTGAGAACAGCCTGTTTTGTAAACTCGAGAAATGTGAGTTCCATCAGATTTAAGTAACCTTCCTAGGTTATGTTATCTCTGTTGCAGGGTTCTCCATGGATCCTGACAAGTTATCTGCAGTTCTGCAGTGGCCTTGCCCAGTTGGTCTTCGGTCTATTCAACTTTATATTTTTTTTTTATTCTTTTTTATTAAAGAATCATAGGTACAGTTTAACAAGTGCATTCTTACACAGATGAAAATTATCGACAATTCATAAACCACAGAAGTCCTTTGTTAATGCTCAAAGTATAGAAGACCCTGTAAGAATAGCTTTATCCGGATAGTAAGATATTAGTCCATGTGTATCCCATGTTTCTTATTTTTATATCTAACAATAGAGAAAACATCTTAACCAAACTAAACACATATTCTAAACCCAACCCTAATTGACTTAAGGATTCCATAGATAAGCCACCCCCCACATATATATATATATATATATATATATAGAGAGAGAGAGAGAGAGAGAGAGAGAGAGACTAGTTAACAGTATATCTGCTACCCAATATCACAAAGTGAGCATGTTGATGCATTTAATTAATCCATAGGCCTGACAAAGCTCAGCTAAGAACAGCTCTCATAAGAAGATATGTCAGAGTCTATTAATGAGTTATGTTGTCTAATAAGTTACCCTCAATAGACAGTGGGTCAGCCTTAAGATAAGAAGATATAACTGTACATTGTGATATGTGAGGGGCCAAAACACTTTAGAATGAAGTAACCTTTAGAAACTAGTACTTGAATAGGTATGTACAGGGAAGTTTTGGTTTTCTAGGTGTGTCTGAGGAAAGTAATATTGGCAATATTCGCATTATCAGCCTAAATATATTTTCCAGGAGACATGGGCAGGACTAAATTACAATGAAAATAAATTGCAACTGTCGTGTATAGATCCCTTGCAAGTAATTTACAATACATACAATGGACCACATTACCGGGGACAGCCAAGGTATACATGAGATATCCATATGCAGAGTTTAGCAGAGTAATGGAGCTTTTTGAGAACAAGCCATTATTTTTAACAGAAGTATAGATAGCTATTGATGAATCTTTGATCTGATGATGTTCATTTGGATTTGTCAATTAGGGTACAACACTAAAATAATAAAACTATAACAAACCACAAACACAACCGTACCACGCAGCATCCAACAGACATACTTACAGGATGGGGTTAATTTATAGATGTTGGGTATTTTGCAGTTAAATCCAGGCTGGCTGGTATGGGTACGCAATGCTGCTGCTGAGTTGTATTGTCCGACAGAATTACTTTACCATCTTAGGGGGTAGAAAAAGAGTAAGAGCAGCAAACCATGTATATGCTTCCAAGTTGTAATGTGGGATTAGGGGAGAAGCAGCAAACACACACACACAACAACAACAGAAACCACACATAACATAAACCATATACCAAGACAAACAGTGACACTGAGTTGATCTATAAACAGCATTACGTACAGAGAAGGATGTGGGCATTACAGCTGTTACGTCTTCCTCATTTGATATAGGAACTCACTAAACTAAACATGTAAACTAAACATTGTTCAGACATTATTAACCGCCAAATCGCATTGTCAGGTAAATATCTTTTTATAGACTTTAGGCTACAGTCTGACTGAATAAATGACCCACCATGAAAACTGTGGCTACCTTTGCGAGTCAATAAGTATAGCTGCCTCAATATTGCATGGCTATGTCCATTCACCAGTCTCTCAGCAAATGTGAATGGTGTATGTATAGGCTACTAAAAATGATTAAACAAGTGTGTTTATAGTTCGGAGCAGGAACTAATATGTGTGTTAATACCGTAGTGTGCAAAGCCTTATTTTTTCTGCTTACTTTGCCAGAATCATGCATTTG
Organism: Bombina bombina; assembly: GCF_027579735.1. Lineage (NCBI taxonomy): Eukaryota > Metazoa > Chordata > Amphibia > Anura > Bombinatoridae > Bombina > Bombina bombina. The sequence continues at coordinate 699,338,199 of NC_069504.1, read as the reverse complement.
GTGCATTACAAATAATTTTGTTAATCCTCATAACACATAAATTAGTGAAACAGCATAGCGAGTACTATGCTTGACAAGGCACTCCTCAAAGATCCGGGAAGCTAGATTTAAAAGGTAATCAGGGGATATATAAAAACTAAAACAAAACATGTGCATTTAAGTACATCTGATGAGAGCACTGGCACAATACAGCACAACATTCATGCAGAAGTTAACTCCAAACAGTTTCCTGGTATATGTCCTTTGTGCGCTAAAGGAGTTTGCATTAAAAGTCCGGTGGTGGAACATTTTTCTGATGAGACTATTTAGAGAAATTGGCATGCCGTTGTCAATAATGGAATCTTACATGCGCCCAATATACCGAGGGGTCCTGCAATGAAGCGAAAGTCCAGCAGCAACAGAGTTCAACCAGACAGTGAAGTAGACACACTGAGGAGATGCTGCCGTGACACTAATAAAGTTGCAAACATGCAGCAGTCAGGAGGATACATATTGCGGAATGACCCAGCAACAATTGAATTGGCCCATGATGATCCTCAGCCAATTCCCACACGGACTAAGAGTAAACAGGTGAGCCGAAGCGGTTCAGAGGGTCTCTCACGGGGTCGATAAACATATGGATTTTGCTGTTCTCTATCTACATGTGTTCCATCAATCGGTCCGTCAGATCAAGATTTACTGATTGAACTTGCGCACATATTATCAAGTCCGTATGCACACTGATCCTGCCGGTCATCATGTACGGCAATGGGCACCAGCGGGGCAACAGGGGTTTCAACCGCTTTCTCAGCAAGGTAAGCAGAGTTGTAGCCTATCTCCTTTTTAGAGCTTAGTCCGGAGTCAATGGTTATGGCTAAAGTGGTCGCTGGGAGAACCATAGAGGATAGCAGTAAGCTGTCTTTTAAATCCTCAGTAGACGCTCAGTAGCCGACCCATGCGAGAGGGAGATGCGCCAGTCGCCAGAATTATTGCCGCCGTTCCCCCTTGTGAGGGGGCCGAGGCTAAAAGGCTAATATCCGCCCGTGGGTACAGCGCTGTGCTGCCTGTCACGTTCTTTAAGGTAGAATGGGGGATAACTTCAGTTGTCGGTGCGGTTGCTTCATCGCTCCCACTGATGCACATAGGTTAGAACAGGACAGGATGAGCCGGTCAAAATTAGGCAGCAGTATGGCCTTTATTTCATCAAAGGCATAGGTGGCGGTATACATTTCTGTAATGAAGAGCCTCTCCGTTGTCCAAGGGTCAGAGTTGAATTATGTACAGTGTGGCGAGAAACAACCCATCACTATGCCAAACGGCTTATTTTCGTAACCTGCTTCTCGGGGGCTGAGGGATAGTATGCCTCGATCCAGTAGTGTTCTCGGGCACAGATATTACCAAGAGAATGAAGGATGGCGAAGGTGTTAGCCACTTTTAACTTCGAGCTGCTCTGAGCCTCAAGAGTCCGTGGCCATCTGGGAAAGCCGCCCACCGGAAGTCCCTATTCAACTTTTTTTGGGGTTCGCCAATTACTATAGAAAGTTTATTAAAAACCTTTCTTCCTTGGTCAAACCTATCACAGACATGACCCGTAAAGAGAATGATCCACTCAATTGGTCACCTACTGCCATTAAGGCCTTTGATAGTCTTAAGACTGCCTTTGCTGCCGCTCCAGTTCTGGTTCATCCTAACCCCGTCCTGCCTTTCGTTCTTGAGGTCGATGCTTCTGAGACTGGAGTAGGTGCCCTCTTGTCTCAACGTCCTACGCCTGACGGTTCCTTGCATCCATGTGGTTTCTTCTCTAAGAAAGTGTCTCCAGCGGAGTGCAATTATGAAATTGGCGACAGGGAATTACTGGCCATAGTTTTGGCACTCAAGGAATGGAGGCATCTTCTTGAGGGTACTAGCGTGCCAGTGCTCATTCTTACTGACCACAAGAATTTAACTTATCTATCTGAAGCAAAACGTTTGTCGCCCCGACAGGCCACATGGGCACTATTTTTGTCTCGGTTTAATTATGTGGTCTCCTACCTGCCTGGTAGTAAGAATGTTAGGGCTGATGCCCTCTCTCGACAATTTTCCCCTCTGTCCAAGGAGGAGTCTGTACCTACTCCAGTTATACCTCCTGACCATATTTTGGCTACCATACGTACTATTTTGACTTTTCCCTTGGGGGAGGAGATCCTGGCTGCACAAACCAATGCACCTCCTGAGAAACCTAGTGGTAAGTGTTTTGTTCCTGAGAATCTTTGAACTAAACTTTTGCACACTTACCACTATCCTAAAGCTGCAGGTCACCCAGGCAAGAGCCAAATGATTTGGTCTGTCGCTCAACAATTCTGGTGGCCAGGTCTTCATTCTGATGTTGCTGTGTATGTTGCCTCCTGCTCAGTTTGTGCACAGAATAAAACTCCTCAACGTCTTCCTGTGGGTCTTCTTCAACCTATTGCTAATGGTGAGCGTCCTTGGACACATCTTTCCATGGACTTCATTGTCGAGCTCCCTGTTTCCAATGGCAATACTGTTATCCTTATGGTGGTTGACCGTTTTTCTAAAATGTCACGTTGCATTCCCTTGAAGAAGTTGCCTACCGCTCAGGAGCTTGCTTCAATTTTTGCCCGGGAGGTCTTCCGTTTACATGTGTTACCCAAGGAGATAGTGTCGCACCGGGGTAGCCAGGTTGTCTCCAGATTTTGGCGTTCCTTTTGTGCTCAAATGGGGATCCAGCTTTCCTTCTCCTCGGCATATCACCCTCAATCCAATGGGGCTGCAGAACGGTCTAATCAAGCTCTGGAACAGTTTCTCTGTTGCTATGTCTCAGATCACCACAATAATTGGTCTGAACTGTTACCTTGGGCAGAGTTTGCTCATAATAGTGCTATTAATGCTTCCTCCAAGTTATGCCTGTTCATTATTATCGGTTATTTGTAGAGCGCCAACAGATTCTGCACCACTATAAACAAAGGGGGAGTACAACAACACAATTATAGGGATCAAATGGGTAGAGGGCCCTGCCAAGAGTTGCACTGTTGTAGTCAGCTCTTAAGAAGGTGATCTACAAACAGCTGGACTCTTAGGCTTACATGCTAAGGGGGTTCAGGGGATAGCAATGGAGGAGAGGAAATGGTATTAGGAAAGGTTAGTGTAGGTTGTATGTATCCCTGAACAGTAGAGTCTTTAGGGAGCACTTGAAGCTTTTAAAACTAGAAGAGAGTCTTGTGGAGCGAGGCAGAGAGTTCCACAAGATGGGAGCCAGTCTGGAGAAGTCCTGTAAACGGGAGTGTGATGAGGTGACAAGAGAGGAGGAGAGTAGGAGGTCATGAGCAGAGCGAAGGGTAAAGGATTGAGAGTATCTGGAGGCAAGGTCTGAGATATGGGGGGGAGCAGTGCAGTTGAGGGCTTTTGTATGTCAGAATGAGAATTTTGTGTTTGATCCTAGAGGCAAGAGGAAGCCAGTGAAGGGATTGGCAGAGAGGTGCAGCAGATGAAGAGCGACGTGTAAGGAAAATGAGTCTGGCAGAGGCATTCATTATGGATTGTAAAGGAGCTAGGCGGCAGGTGGGGAGACCAGAGAGGACAGAGTTGCAGTAATCAAGGCGGGAAAGAATGAGAGAGTGGATTAAAATCTTAGTTGTGTCTTGTGTAAGGAAGTGTCTAAGAGATGTTTTTAAGGTGGAAGCGGCAGGCTTTAGCCAAGGACTGAATGTGAGGAGTGAAAGAAAGATCTGAGTCAAATGTGACCCAGAGACATCGTGCGTGCGGGGTAGGGGTAATGATGGAGTTGTCGACAGTTATAGAGAGATTGGGGGTGGAGAGTTTTGAGGAAGGGGGGAAAATAAGGAGCTCAGTTTTGGAGAGATTTAGCTTGAGGTAGTGAGAGGACATCCAGTTAGAGATGTGAGAAAGACAGTTAGTGACACGGGTTAGCAAGGACAGAGATAGGTCTGGTGCAGAGAAGTAGATTTGGGTGTTGTCGGCATACAAATGATATTGTAAACTGTGGGACTTTATTAGGGAACCTAGTGATGACGTGTAGATTGAGAAGAGAAGGGGACCACGGACAGAGCCTTGCGGTACTCCGACAGAAAGTGGTGACGGGGCCGAGGAGGCCCCAGAGAAGGCTACACTAAAGGTACGGTTTGACAGGTAGGAAGAGAGCCACGAGAGGGCTGTGTCACAGATGCCGAAGGATTGGAGGGGTTGGAGCTAAAGAGGGTGGTCAACAGTGTCAAAGACTGCGGAGAGATCAAGGAGGATAAGCAGAGAAGTGGCCTTTTGATTTTGCTGTAAGTAGGTCGTTGGTAACCTTAACAATGGCTGTCTCTGTGGAGTGATGGAGACGAAATCCAGATTGCAGTGGGTCAAGGAGGGAGTTTATTGTAAGGAAATGGGATAGGCGTGCATAAACTAGTTTTTCGAGAAGCTTTGATGCAAGAGGGAGGAGGGAAATAGGGCGGTAGTTGGATGGGGAGGTAGGATCAAGGGAAGGTTTTTTGAGGATAGGTGTGACCAGTGTATGTTTCAGTGATGAGGGAAATATACCGGTGCTGAGGGAGAGGTTGAAAGTGTGTGTGATTATAGGGGTGAGGGTAGCAGAGAGGGAGGGGAGTAGCTGTGAGGCGATAGGGTCAAGGGGACAGGTAGTGAGGTGAGAGCGCAGTATAAGTGCCGAAACTTCTTCCTCAGTGACAGGGGAGAATGAGCTAAGTTTAAGTTTATGTGGGTTGTGGTTGATTGAGAGCATTTGAGGGGGTGAGAGAAAGGAATTATGTTGAGAGCTGATTTCATTTCTGATGGTGTCGATTTTGTTATTGAAGTGGCTGGCAAAGTCTTGAGCTGACAGAGAAGTTGTATTAGGAGGTGGGGGAGGGCAGAGAAGGGTATTGAAAGTGGAGAACAAACGTTTTGGGTTTGAAAAAAGAATAGAGATAAGAGTAGAGAAGTAATGTTGCTTATGGAAATTAAGGGCAGAATAGTAGGAGTTCAAGATAAATTTGTAATGTTGAAAATCAGGTGAATTCCTAGATTTTCTCCAGTGCCGCTCAGCACTACGGGAACATCTGCGTAGGTATCGTGTCAGAGGAGTATGCCAGGGCTGAGGATGAGTGTTTGATTTCCGAGCTATGGTAAGAGGGGCGAGATTGTCAAGGACGGATGTAAGGGTGGAGTTATAGTAGCAGATAGATTGGTCAGGACAGGAAAAGGAGGAGAAGGATGAGAGGAGAAGTTTGAGGGAATTAGAAAGCTGTTGTTGATCTAATGACATAATGCTTCTGTGAAGTTTGGTGTGAGGAGCAGAAGGAGGGAAAGTTGTAGGGAGAGATGATATGTTGCAAGTAAGGAGATGGTGGTCAGAAAGAGGAAAGGGGGAGTTTGTGAAGTTTGAGAGAGTGCATTGATAGGTAAAGATCAGGTCAAGGGAGTGACCATCTTTGTGAGTGGGAGAATCAGTCCATTGTGACAAACCGAAAGAGGAAGTGAGTTGCAGAAGTTGTTTTGCAGAGGAGGTAGTGGGATTGTCAAGAGGGATGTTGAAGTCACCAAGAATGAGGGAAGGGGTGTCTGAGGAAAATAAATATGGTAGCCAGGCAGCCAAGTGATCTAGGAATTGAGTTGAGAAGCCAGGGAGTCGGTATATGACTGCAACACGTATAGAAAGAGGAGAGAATAAGCGAATCATGTGGGTTTCGAATGAGGAAAATGTGAGGGAAGAGATGGGATGTATTTGTTGAAAGGTGCAATGAGAGGAGAGTAAAACACCTACACCACCTCCTTGTCTATAACCAGACCTAGTAGTGTGGCTGAAGTGGAGACCCCCATGTGACAGAGCAGCAGTCGATGATGTGTCAAGGGGAGAGAGCCAGGTTTCTGTTAGGCCAGAAGGTTGAGGGAGTGGGATATAAAGAGGTCATGTATAGAAGTGAGTTTGTTGCAAACAGAGCTAGAGTTCCAGAGTGCACAAGTGAAAGGGGTAGTGGCTTTTGATGCAAGAGGAATGTGAGTAAGATTGTCAGAGTTTTGTTTTTTGAGTCTGTGGGACGGTACACATGGATGTGCATGGCTAGGCAGTTGTTAGGGGAGATGTCACCAGCAGTTAGTAAAAGCAACAGGGAGAGTGACATGAGATACAGATTTGCAGTAATGAGACTGCTTTTGAGACAAGGTGCAGGGGGAGAGAGAGTGTTTAGGAACAGGTAAAGTTTGTGAGTACAAAAGTAAGGTGAGTTTAAGAGAGATGGGCTAATGAACAGTGCAGGTGGAGAGGGAGAAGGAGTAATTCAATAATGTAATTTGTTATAGAGACAAAAGGCAGCAAAAATGAATATGAAGATGTTAGGAATTTTTTACAAAAGAGGGAACCAGTTAAACACATAAGACACCGTATTACAGTAGCAATTGCATAAGAAAACAATAAGGTATATAAAAAATAATAGCAAATTATGGGTTTCAACCATCTTTGTTGCCTGATTCATTCATGTCTCAGGGTATTCCGGCTTTGGAGGAGCATCTCCGGCAACTCCGTTCCACTTGGGTGCACATTCAGGATTGACTTCATCGTTCTATGCAGCGCCAAAAGTTCCAGGCCGATCGTAGGCGTCTGCCCGCGCCTTCCTACCAGGTTGGTGAGAGAGTTTCGCTGTCCTCCCGCAACTTGAACCTTCGTGTGCCTTCCAATAAACTGGCTCCCCGTTATGTTGGTCCTTTTCGAATACTCCGACGGGTCAATCCTGTGGCCTACACTCTTGACCTTCCTCCTGCAATGCGCATCTCCAATGTTTTTCATGTCTCCCTCTTGAAACCATTGGTTTGTAATCGGTTTACCACTGTGTTGCCTCGTCCCCGTCCTATCTTTGTTGACAACCATGAGGAGTATGAGGTCAGCACCATTATTGACTCTCATATGTCCAGAGGCCGTGTACAGTATTTGGTTCACTGGAGGGGCTACAGTCCGGAGGAGCGTTCATGGGTTCCCTCCTCTGATTTTCATGCTCCCGCCCTCCTCCGTGCCTTCCATGCCCATTTCCCCAATAAGCCTTTTGTCCTCCCGCAGGGGAGGAGTCGTTGAGGGGAGGGTACTGTCAGGGTTTTTTCCCTGTTTTGTTTGCCATGTGCTGCCGGCAGCCATTTTACGCACCTCTCTTGCTGACTCTGGCGCATACTGTGTGATGCTGCTCATTTCCTGCACTTCCTTTTATGGCCAGACTGGTGTACATCATCAGTGTGAGACAGGATTCAGTCTCAGAATTGTGATGTTAGCACTTATTATTTAAAGGGCCTCTGTTCAGTATGCTTTGCCCTTGCATTGTCTCAGACCTGTTTGTGAAAGCTCCTGTGTATTACCTGGCTGTCTGACGTCCCTCCTGGTTCCTGATCCCTGGCTTGTTCCTGACTCTGCTATTCTCTTTGTTCCTGATTCCGGCTTGTCTGAGTACTCGCTTTGGCTCCTGACTCGGCTTGTCTGACTATTCGCTTTGGCTCCTGACTTGGCTCGTCTGACTACCAGTTCTGGTTTTGATTCCTGGCTTGTTATTTGTTTTGTGGACTTTTTATTATTTTTTGCTATTAATAAAGGTATGATTATTTTTGCACTTCTCATCTCAGTCTGATTCCTGGCACCCTGACAGTTTGTCAGAGGAAGGGACTGGTTTTGTCCCGAAACGTCACATCAATAAATGTTTTTTCCTGTTGTCACAGACGTCGTTGGACCAGTGAGTGCTTTTTTATGAATCTTGCATTATCCAGATAGCACCCTGGCAGTTGTTCCAAGATAGTGGGAGTGCATACACATTATTTGCTTTATATAAATATATATATATATATTCTTCATTATATATAGGTCTAGATATATACAGATATATATAGGAATATCTATTTTAAAATACATAGAACATATTCCCCTTTGTGCAGAACATTGGAATGTGAGATATTTATTGTAAATACACAGTTAAACACGTATGGATATTGCATAAATATGTTTTCATTAGTTCATCTACTTAACTGCAAAGGGCTCCTAAACACTTATATATATGTATATATACAGTATCCCGCAAAAGTGAGTACACCCCTCACATTTTTGTAAATATGTTATTATATCTTGTCATGTGACAACACTGAAGAAATTACACTTTGCTATAATGTAAAGTAGTGAGTGTACAGCCTGTATAAAAGTGTAAATTTTCTGTCCCCTCGAAATAACTCAACACAAAGCCATTAATGTCTAAACCATTGACAACTAAAGTGAGTACACCCCTAAGTGGAAATCTTCGAATTGGGCCCAAAGTGTTAATATTTTGTGTGGCCACCATTATTTTCCAGCACTGCCTTAACCCTTTTGGGCATGGAGTTCACTAGAGCTTCACAGGTTGCCACTGGAGTCCTCTTCCACTCCTCCATGACAACATCACGGAGCTGGTGGATGTTAGTGACCTTGCGCTCCCCCACCTTCCATTTGAGGATGCCCCACAGATGCTCAATAGGGTTTAGGTCTGGAGACATGGTTGGCCAGTCCATCACCTTTACCCTCAGCTTCTTTAGAAGTATTGGTATCCTACAGCGCTGCGTTTGGTGACCTCTTGCTCCTGTCTAATATGGGTCCCCCAAGTGCCCACAGAGTTAATAGAATATGAACGAGTAAATAGATAGGAGCGCCAAAATATAGGCAGGGTCTTATGTGATTAATAATTGTAGTTTTGATGCTAGACCCTGGGTTAGGATAGCATATATTAGGTGTGGAATCATGTGTTATGAGGATAGATTTAGAAATTAGGTATGATGTATTTAACAAAGAATATTTATTACAATTTGCACAAAATATCGTATAATTAGAACAACCGGGTACAATTCACAGAATATTATATAGTTAAAACAATTAAGTACATGGATCCATGTTAATAAAATCCTATTACATATAAATGTGTCCTAAAAGCTGATTTAAAAACGTCTTCTTCTTTAGCAAGGCAGTGGTCGTCTTGGAGGTGTGTTTGGGGTCATGATCATGCTGGAATACTGCCCTGCGGCCCAGTCTCTGAAGGGAGGGATCACGCTCTGCTTCTGTATGTCACAGTACATTTTGGCATTCATGGTTCCCTCAATGAACTGTAGCTCCCCAGTGCTGGCAGAACTCATGCAGGCCCAGACCATAACACTCTCACCACCATGCTTGACTGTAGGCAAGGCACACTTGTCTTTGTACTCCTCACCTGGTTGCCGCCACACACGCATGACACCATCTAAACCAAAGAAGTTTAGCTTGGTCTAATCGGACCACAGGACATGGTTCCAGTAATCCATGTCCTTAGTCTGCTTGTCCACCCTGCTGCAGCTCAGTTTCAGGGTCTTGGTAATCATCTTATAGCCTAGGCCATCTTTATGTAGAGCAACAATTCTAATTTTTTAGATCCCCAGAGACTCCTTTGCCATGAGGTGCCATGTTGAACTTCCAGTGACCAGTATGAGAGAGTATGAGAGTGATAACACCAAATTTAACACACCTGCTCCCCATTCACACCTGAGACATTAGCCATGTTCCCTCCCTGGTGTCATGTGACTCGTTAGTGTTACACTAGCGAGTCACATGACACCGGGGAGGGAAAATGGCTAATTGGGCCCAATTTGGACATTTCCACTTAGGGGTATACTCACTTATGTTGCCAACAGTTTAGACATTAATGGCTGTGTGTTGAGTTATTTTGAGGGGACAGCAAATTTACACTGGTATACAGGCTGTACACTCACTACACTCCACCAACAAAAAAGCACCTGAGCAGCGCTCTAACAGCAGTCCGTAACAGTAATATTTTCAATATAAGTGTATATCTTGTGGACAGTACCTTGATTTCCAATACAGCCCTTCAGCTCAAACAGCTCGTGTTCCAGTCCCGGTGCTCTCCGGCATACAGAGCTCAGGCATGTAGTTCCGGTTGCGGTCTGTCACCTCCCACATGGATCCTCATTCGCATACGTCACAGGTAGAGCACTCTGGCTGTGTCTGAGTAGTTAGGTAGTGTATCGCTGCAGCGAGTGCCTGCAAACCGCTGACAGACTTGCTTGTCTGTTACAAAGTATCAATGAGAAAAAGCAAAAAAGGCGAGGCAGGGCAAGCAGGAAAAATTAAAACTTAATGTTTATTGCCAGAAAAAAGTCAAGTAAAATGCAAAAATTGCAAGCAGCATAGGTCAGAATAAGCTTGAGCAGCAGCAGTCTAAAAATTTTTGCATTTTACTTGACTTTTTTCTGGCAATAAACGTTAAGTTTTAATTTTTCCTGCTTGCCCTGCCTCGCCTTTTTTGCTTTTTCTATATGTACACTCACTACTTTACATTGTACCAAAATGTAATTTCTTCAGTGAATTGGGTACACTGCAACCAGCAGGTATGAATAGGGACTGGGACTTATCTGTCTTTTTATAACATTGTATCAAGTTACTGTCCTTAGGATTTGGATTTAGTAGGACTACAGGATTAGTATTGTTGCAGTTTGCTGCAAGTCTGCATGGTGCGGCGTTGCACCAGCAGCTCTTGTGAGCTGCTGGTGCAATGCTGAATACGGCGAGCGCATTGCTCGCCGTATTCAGCGAGGTCTGGCGGACCTGATCTAGTGATCTAGTGATAACTAGAGGCCTTGAACTGTTTTTGTAAATATATAAATTTGTAATTTTTGTAATTTTTTTGCAACTTTTGTAAATTTGGTAATCATTTCAAATTTTTCCCTTTTTGATTATGAATATTTGTATATTTTTATATATATATTAGATGTTTTGCCTCTAGGTTGAGAATGAACTTGTTTTTTGTATCTATTTTTAGGGTTAAATTCTTAAAGTGGTTTTAGCACCATCTAGTGGTGCTTTACTATAAATTAAGAGTATGTTCAGACTATATGTTAGCATGACTAAGGGATGTTTCCCGAAGCGTTGCTGTCTGTAACCCTGTGGTTTTAACACAAATAAATTGCTTTATGCTGTCACATCTACTGTTATTTGGAATGTCTTCAGTGTTGTCACATGAAAAGATATAGTAAAATATTTACAAAAATGTGAGGGGTGAACTCACTTTTGTGGGATACTGTATGTATGAATATGTATTTTAGTGTTTATATGTTACATAAATACATATATAAATACATATGTACACACATATAAATATATACATACATATATATATATATTTAGACATGTGTATGCATGTATCTCTCTGTTAAAGCCTTTGCAGTCTTTTTTTTTTTTTTTAAAGCACCATTGGAAAATCATTTAAATTGCCTGTAATGTTCTATCTGAATCCTGAAAGAACAAAAATTGATTTCATATCCCTGTAGTAGGTCCCATATAATGTAACCCGTAGTGTACTGCAAACATTTAACAATAAATGCTCTCAAGAATTAGAACATAATATTTTTCATCAAGACATAAAGAATTTACTAGCCATGTGCAACAATACATACTTTATTATTCAGTTTGTAAACAAATAATGTAGTTATCCTTTTTCTTTGACAATTACTTTGAACTAACACCAAATATTTGTTATCAAAAGTTCAATTTAAAATATCTAAATAGCTAATTTCTAAATATTAATAGGGCTGTTTTTCAATTTATCGGTATACTGTAATTAAGCCTTCTTTACTAGGTGTATTACAGTATGATGAGCTTGTTTTTTAACGTCATATATGAAAATGTGAGGATTTTGAAGTTTACATTTATACAGTGTGGGTTTGATTTTCTAAGGGAGGCTTGTCTGTTTATCCAAGTAGTAATCCTATTATAGATATCTAGACCATTATGGCACTGACAAATGAGGCAAGTAGGCAACTTGAGAAATGGAGGCATGCACTGAAATAAGCATGGACATAACTACTCTGGATTTTTGGTTGATCCAGTTGCTGCTATCATTTACAGATATTATTTGTGTCCTCATATAAATATACAAACATATTTATTACAGATATGTGCAGAACATCTGACCATTAAATAGTTTTAGGTAGGAACCCTTTAAATATGTCAAGGGCACTGGGAAATTAGGCAAAATCTCGAATCTTATGATATATGGAAGCCTTTTTATTTTATAGTAGTTCTGCTTAAATACAAAGCCAGTACAAAAAAGAGTGGTGTCTTGCAGAGGAATAATATATTGTAATATTACAAATGTAAAGTGTTTATTCACTATAGGCAGGTTGTTTCACCCTCTTTGGGGCTCATCAGTATGATGTAGGTGCTATATTATTGGACTCAAGCATTGATTTTAGGTTTACGGCTATATGCCAGTTTTGCTGATGATTACATTAATTTTCGTAACCACACTTACAAAGCATAAAATGAATGCTTGAACAGAACAGCAGCACCAACCATAGACAGCCTGTTTGGCCCGTTTGGGGCTCATCCCTCCATTGTATTAATCTTAGCAAAAAACAAATATACTTATCTGTGCAAAACACTTATAATTCAAAATCCATTTTAATATAATGGGCAGCCCTATAGCAAAAGGGTGGAATGCTCAAGGACATCAGCATCAACCATAATGACTTGAGTGAGAAAGAGTCCCAAAGTAGCAAAACAGACTGCCTATGGTTTATGCTGTGCTATTTAAGCCTCATGTATTTCACAGTTTACTATACTACTGGTTTAAATTGACAGGCTCATAAGGAGTGCCATATTAAAAATGCATTTTGAATTAGTAATACACTCTGTGGGATAATTTGTATATTCTATGCATTGTATATTTATTCCTTGCTGAACTAATTAAATGGAGGGTTTATCTCACTCTATTAACAACAATACATTTATTTGGTACAATGGGAGTCCCTGCTCTAAAGGATTTCCATGTGTGTAAGTGCAGACCCTGTCCCAATGAGCTTACAATCTAGTGTTTCAGTGCTTTGCTCAAAGAGCTTACAATCTTGTATTTAAGGAGAACTTACCTCTGGGTACTTACAGTGTAGCGAAAAAAAAAAAGAAATCCCTGATGTAAGATGGCACGGTATGGTAAAATGTGACATAACATTAGTCCCTCTGAAATCTTCAATCTTCCTGCCACTGCCATATAGTAATCCAGTCTTTGTTATACTGCTTGACAGATATGAATCAGTCTACTTGATTCACTAACAATAGGTGGAAAAGTTGCCACCGATTGAAAAAAGAATACACTTGTAGCACTCTCTAAATTCCTAGAAATAAATATTAGTAATAAGTGTGAGGTGTTTGTGTAACTGTGAACACAGGTACAACGTTTAAAACATAACGCTTTTATTAGATCATTTGAAAACCAGGGAATATTAAAAACAAAGATCTGGCATCTAAAGACCTAGGTATGATTGACTGGATCGCCAGAAATAGTAAAAGGCATGTAAATTATTTTGGAACAGTTAGTACACTAAATACGTTAAGTTTGTGACATATAGGTCTATTCCAATATATGACAATTCTCCTGTTCACCTAATAATTCATCTGTACTCCCTGCACTGTAACTGAGTATGCGTATGTAGGTAACTGTGCAGTTCAGTGAGCTAAAGTACAAAATTGTTACCTGAGTATTAGGCCCGCACGTATTGCTGGGCTGTGTTGTAACCAGATATTAGAGAATATTAAGTAATAAATTAGTGTCTTAGCTGAATTGTTACATTTAATATACTTTGGCCTAGATTTGGAGTTCGGCGGTAAAAGGGCTGTTAACGCTCCGCGGGCTTTTTTCTGGCCGCACCATAAATTTAACTCTGGTATCGAGAGTTTAATCAAATGCTGCGTTAGGCTCCAAAAAAGGAGCGTAGAGCATTTTTACCGCAAATGCAACTCTCGATACCAGAGTTGCTTACGGACGCGGCCGGCCTCAAAAACGTGCTCGTGCACGATTCTCCCATAGGAAACAATGGGGCTGTTTGAGCTGAAAAAAAACCTAACACCTGCAAAAAAGCAGCGTTCAGCTCCTAACGCAGCCCCATTGTTTCCTATGGGGAAACACTTCCTACGTCTGCACCTAACACCCTAACATGTACCCCGAGTCTAAACACCCCTAACCTTACACTTATTAACCCCTAATCTGCCGCCCCCGCTATCGCTGACCCCTGCATATTTTTTTTAACCCCTAATCTGCCGCTCCGTAAACCGCCGCAACCTACGTTATCCCTATGTACCCCTAATCTGCTGCCCTAACATCGCCGACCCCTATATTATATTTATTAACCCCTAATCTGCCCCCCTCAACGTCGCCGACACCTGCCTACACTTATTAACTCCTAATCTGCCGAGCGGACCTCACCGCTACTATAATAAATGTATTAACCCCTAAAGCTAAGTCTAACCCTAATACTAACACCCCCCTAAGTTAAATATAATTTACATCTAACGAAATAAATTAACTCTTATTAAATAACTTATTCCTATTTAAAGCTAAATACTTACCTGTAAAATAAATCCTAATATAGCTACAATATAAATTATAATTATATTATAGCTATTTTAGGATTAATATTTATTTTACAGGCAACTTTGTAATTATTTTAACCAGGTACAATAGCTATTAAATAGTTAAGAACTATTTAATAGTTACCTAGTTAAAATAATAACAAATTTACCTGTAAAATAAATCCTAACCTAAGATATAATTAAACCTAACACTACCCTATCAATAAATTAATTAAATAAACTACCTACAATTACCTACAATTAACCTAACACTACACTATCAATAAATTAATTAAACACAATTGCTACAAATAAATACAATTAAATAAACTAGCTAAAGTACAAAAAATAAAAAAGAACTAAGTTACAAAAAATAATAAAATATTTACAAACATAAGAAAAATATTACAACAATTTTAAACTAATTACACCTACTCTAAGCCCCCTAATAAAATAACAAAGCCCCCCAAAATAAAAAATTCCCTACCCTATTCTAAATTAAAAAAGTTACAAGCTCTTTTACCTTACCAGCCCTGAACAGGGCCCTTTGCGGGGCATGCCCCAAGGATTTCAGCTCTTTTGCCTGTAAAAAAAAACATACCATACCCCCCCCCAACATTACAACCCACCACCCACATACCCCTAATCTAACCCAAACCCCCCTTAAATAAACCTAACACTAAGCCCCTGAAGATCTTCCTACCTTGTCTTCACCATACCAGGTTCACCGATCCGTCCTGGCTCCAACATCTTCATCCAACCCAAGCGGGGGTTGGCGATCCATCATCCGGTGCTGAAGAGGTCCAGAAGAGGCTCCAAAGTCTTCCTCCTATCCGGCAAGAAGAGGACATCCGGACCGGCAAACATCTTCTCCAAGCGGCATCTTCAATCTTCTTCCATCCGGTGCGGAGCGGGTCCATCTTGAAGCAGGCGACGCGGATCCATCCTCTTCTTCCGTTGTCTCCCGACGAATGACGGTTCCTTTAAGGGACGTCATCCAAGATGGCGTCCCTCGAATTCCGATTGGCTGATAGGATTCTATCAGCCAATCGGAATTAAGGTAGGAATTTTCTGATTGGCTGATGGAATCAGCCAATCAGAATCTAGTTCAATCCGATTGGCCGATCCAATCAGCCAATCAGATTGAGCTCGCATTCTATTGGCTGATCGGAACAGCCAATAGAATGCGAGCTCAATCTGATTGGCTGATTGGATCAGCCAATCGGATTGAACTTGATTCTGATTGGCTGATTCCATCAGCCAATCAGAAAATTCCTACCTTAATTCCGATTGGCTGATAGAATCCTATCAGCCAATCGGAATTCGAGGGACGCCATCTTGGATGACGTCCCTTAAAGGAACAGTCATTCGTCGTTCAGTCGTCGGTCCGGATGGATGTTCCGCGCTGGAGGTCTTCAGGATCCTGCCGCTTCGCTCCGGATGGAAGACCATAGAAGATGCCGCCTGGATGATGACTTCAATCGGATGGAAGATCCTCTTCTGCCCCGCTTGGATGAAGACTTTGACCGGATCATGGACCTCTTCAGCCCCCGCTTGGGCTTGGATCAGGACATCGGAGGAGCTCTTCAGGACGGATCGGTGAACCTGGTATGGTGAAGACAAGGTAGGAAGATCTTCAGGGGCTTAGTGTTAGGTTTATTTAAGGGGGGTTTGGGTTAGATTAGGGGTATGTGGGTGGTGGGTTGTAATGTTGGGGGGGGGGTATTGTATTTATTCTTTTACAGGCAAAAGAGCTGAAATTCTTGGGGCATGCCCCGCAAAGGGCCCTGTTCAGGGCTGGTAAGGTAAAAGAGCTTGTAACTTTTTTAATTTAGAATAGGGTAGGGAATTTTTTATTTTGGGGGGCTTTGTTATTTTATTAGGGGGCTTAGAGTAGGTGTAATTAGTTTAACATTGTTGTAATATTTTTCTTATGTTTGTAAATATTTTTTTATTTTCTGTAACTTAGTTCTTTTTTATTTTTTGTACTTTAGCTAGTTTATTTAATTGTAGTTATTTGTAGGAATTGTGTTTAATTAATTTATTGATAGTGTAGTGTTAGGTTTAATTATATCTTAGGTTAGGATTTATTTTACAGGTAAATTTGTTATTATTTTAACTAGGTAACTAGCTATTGTACCTGGTTAAAATTATTACAAAGTTGCCTGTAAAATAAATATTAATCCTAAAATAGCTATAATATAATTATAATTTATATTGTAGCTATATTAGGATTTATTTTACAGGTAAGTATTTAGCTTTAAATAGGAATCATTTATTTAATAAGAGTTAATTTATTTCGTTAGATAAAAATTATATTTAACTTAGGGGGGTGTTAGTGTTAGGGTTAGACTTAGCTTTAGGGGTTAATCAATTTATTAGAATAGCGGTGGTCGTCAGATTAGGGGTTAATAATTGAAGTTAGGTGTTGGCGATGTTAGGGAGGGCAGATTAGGGGTTAATACTATTTATGATAGGGTTAGTGAGGCGGGTTAGGGGTTAATAACTTTATTATAGTAGCGCTCAGGTCCGCTCGGCAGATTAGGGGTTAATAAGTGTAGGCAGGTGTCGGCGACGTTGAGGGGGGCAGATTAGGGGTTAATAAATATAATATAGGGGTCGGCGGTGTTAGGGGTAGCAGATTAGGGGTACATAGGGATAACGTAGGTGGCGGCGCTTTGCAGTCGGAAGATTAGGGGTTAATTATTTTAAGTAGCTGGCGGCGACGTTGTGGGGGGCAGGTTAGGGGTTAATAAATGTAATACAGGGGTCGGCGGGGTTAGGGGCAGCAGATTAGGGGTACATAAGTATAACGTAGGTGGCGGTCGGCAGATTAGGGGTTAAAAATTTTAATCGAGTGGCGGCGGTGTGGGGGGACCTCGGTTTAGGGGTACATAGGTAGTTTATGGGTGTTAGTGTACTTTAGGGTACAGTAGTTAAGAGCTTTATGAACCGGCGTTAGCCAGAAAGCTCTTAACTCCTGCTATTTTCAGGCGGCTGGAATCTTGTCGTTAGAGCTCTAACGCTCACTTCAGAAACGACTCTAAATACCAGCGTTAGAAAGATCCCATTGAAAAGATAGGCTACGCAAATGGCGTAGGGGGATCTGCGGTATGGAAAAGTCGCGGCTGAAAAGTGAGCGTTAGACCCTTTAATCACTGACTCCAAATACCAGCGGGCGGCCAAAACCAGCGTTAGGAGCCTCTAACGCTGGTTTTGACGGCTACCGCCGAACTCCAAATCTAGGCCTTTGACTGTATAACTCTGTAGTAATTTGCTGCACATATAGCTGGTCTCCTAAAGTGATCTAATAACATAAAATATCAAGTTGCTGACTGATATTATATGCAGGAAATCAGGCTAGTATGCCTTATGGTGGTTTAGTTGCAATTATGTTGTTACCATGTAACTGGTGTCTATAACAGTGATTAGATTGTATTTGTATTGTGCTGTATAAGTCACTGATAAAACACAAATTGTGTCTACAAATAGCAACCATTAATCCTTATTAACTTAGTAGTTCTTATGGTATACAACTTATATTATTGGATTAAAGACCTGCACTTTGGCTGGGTTATTATCTCTGATAAATTTTCTCCAAGTGCAAGGTTACCGCAGATGTTAATACAATCACTAGCTGACAGTAACAATAGTCAGTCAATAGTTACTATGTGACTCATAATAATATGTTAGGATTATGCACCATCTCTTATGCTATGTTTGTACCCAAAAGCAAATATTCAGGGGTTGCAAATGATAGCGCAAATATTATTGCTCCATTAAAGATTAAATAGTGGCTATATAGTTCAGTATACTTTCGTTCGGAACAGAATCCCGGTCTTAGACCCGTACTTTCAGCTGTATTAAATTGTATTTTAGATACACTAAGTTAGAGCAGTAACAAAAAATATTATTATATACCTTCGTGATAATAGCTGTATAAATAGTCAAATAGTGTGCCCGCACAAATTGCTGGGCTCCTGAAGTAATCAGATGACAAGCATTAGCTATATCAGTAATAAAATAGTACGCCTACACTTGTTGCTGAGCTCCTGAAATAATTTATTAACACACAATAGCTATATGAATAGTTAAATAGTACGCCCACACGTTTTGCTGGGTTTTCTGTAATACTCAATAACACAGTATTTAACATACAATAGCTATATAACTAGTTAAATGGTATGCCCACACATTTTGCTGGGTTTCCTATAATAATTATTAACACCGAGTTGAGATTCAGAGGCTAATACTCAAAATAGGAACAGGCTAGTAAACCTTATAATGGAATATCCACTAAATTAGAGAATGGTCTGATGCCAGATACAGTTAAAATTGTAGGAGAGTCCCTTAGCGTCTCCCTCCCGCCCTTGACATGTTTCGCTGAGTTGGCTTTCTCAAAACGGTGAAGCGAGCCGACTTGTGCGGCTTTAAAGGCTGTGAACACTCGCGATGTCCATTATCATGACGTCACAAATTAAGCTGATCCGATTTGAATCGTAGGCATCCTATCTAGTGTCTATAGTTCTTGTATACATAATAAATCATGTGATTATATTTATTTAATATAATTCGGTATGGGACACTATAAGAAACTTGTTTAATTAAATTCTTTTTATGTAATATAACTTTTGTCTATTTGTGATATATTGACTAATTTAAGATAAGATGTTTGGAAAAGAAGGTCATGAATTATACTAAAGATAGAGTAAAGTATGATTGGTGGTTTACTTTATTCCTTAGATCAGGTGAATTATTACTGTGAGGAATCCGGGTCTGGTTTTCATTTTCACACTATACCACATGACCTGGGGATTCACTATCCTGAGTGTATATAATCTTAACCACACCTTAAACAGGTGCTTAGTAATTGAGCTTCCTAGCTGAAGTTAGTCACACAAGTGTGTCTCTCTTTATCTGTGCTTTTCTTAGGTTCACATACCTTAAACTTGGCGATTTGTTCCTGTATCACTCATTTAACCAGCCAGAGTCGGATCCCTGCTGTAATTTAACCGCTTATCCCTACTCCTACGGATTACAAATTCATTTGGGGTTATTGAATACCTTTCTCTCTGCTGTTCTACCTCATCTGCAAGCTGAATATACTCCCGGTTTACTCTGAAACATCCTGGCTGATCTGCAACTGAACCGGAGTGTGGCCACTCCCCCTGACAACGGCCGGGACTTCTACCGCACACCCGGTACACACTAACTAAGCCGATAAGGTAACGGGACTTGGCCACTCCTTCTGACAACAGCCGGGACTTTCACCGCTCACTCGGTACTCTCAAGCTTAGCCGATAAGGTTACAGGACTTTGCCACTCCCCCCGATATCAGTTGGGACATTGTTGCTGCACTGGTAACTCCTGAGCTTACCCATGAATGTAGTGGATTGTGGCCTAACCCCCTGACGTCAGATAGAGTCTCTCAGGCTACTCAGCTATTTATCCCTCGGCATCTGCAGTTCTGCTGAACCTCGCCCAGCTGATCTTCCAGGATTATGGGAGCTGGCAGTAAGGGGCTTATTTCTTAAACAGACTGCCACCAACAGTTAACCCCTGTCTCTCTGGGCATTCCCCATTGATCCTATATCTATCCGGTACCCTCTCAAACCTGTTATCTGGGTACACTTTATATCAGCACTATCTGGTTGCAACATTGTATATCATGTGCTTGCAACTGTGTATTTACTTGATTATCAACTCTTCACTATAAGCACTTTCTGAGTCAAATCTCTTGTTGGCTCATACTGCTAAGGTGATACATTCATTACATTTTCTTGTCAAGTCTGCAGTTGAGATTCCATATAATCCACCACCAGACAGGGATTAAAAGAATACTTGACAATTACTAATATATTCACCTATATTTTTGAAATATGATGACTGTTTTTAGTGTATTTTATAAAATTATTATTAATAAAGAGCATCCTTTATTGGTTAAAACTAATGAAAAAATATGTGCACAAACTATAACAATGTGTGGAGTGACTTTTATACACTTTTATTCTTGAAAGTAAATTTTTGGCTTTTAGTATTACTACAGGTGACTATTATTGTCATAAAAGACAGACAAAGTGATAGAAGATGTATGTTAATAAAATTATATTTGGTAAACAAATATTTAAAATGTATTTATTTATTTAAAATCCCTTTAATATAAGGAATGTTATGTGCCTTTGTTGAATTGCATTTTTGTGAAATCTCGTGGGTCATATATTTTAAATACCTACTAGTATTGTGTTATAAAAAACAAAAAAGTATAAAAAATGAAGGTGATATTTAGAATATTGTGTAATTTGAGGAACCTGACAGTAGCATAAGGAGTGCCATATAAAAATGCATTTTGAATTAGTAATACTCTGTGGGATAATTTGTATATTCTATCCATTTAATATTTATTCCTTGATGAACTAATTAAATTGAGGGTTTATCTCACTCTATTAACAACAATACATTGATTTGGTACAATGGGAGTCCCTGCTCTAAAAGATTTCCATGGGTGTAGGTGCAGACCCAGTTCCAATGAGCTTACAATCTAGTGTTTCAGTGCTTTGATCAAAGAGCTTACAATCTTGTATTTAAGGAGAACTTACCTCTGGGTACTTAAAGTGTAGCGGAAAAAAAAGAAATCCCTGATGTAAGACTGCATTATAGATATCTAGACCATTATGGCACTGACAAATGAGGCAAGTAGGCAACTTAAGAAATGGAGGCCTGCACTGAAATAAGCATGGGCATAACTACTAGGGGTTTTTGGTTGATCCAGTTGCTGCTATCATTTACAGATATTCTTTGTGTCCTCATATATAAATATACAAACATACGGCTAGATTACGAGTCTTGCGTTAGGCTTAAAAAGCAACGTTGGTCGATCCCAACACTGCTTTTTAACCCCCGCTGGTATTACGAGTCTTGCAGGTACAGGTGTATACCGCTCACTTTTTTGACCAGACTCGGAAATACCGCAAATCCACTTACGTCAATTGCATAGCCTATATTTTCAATGGGACTTGCATAGCGCCGGTATTACGAGTCTGACCAAAAGTGAGCGGTAAACCCTCTCCTGTCAAAACTGGTACCTTATTTTAAAGTCAGTAGTTAAGAGTTTTACACTTCAACGCCATAGCATAAAACTCTTAACTAAAGTGCTAAAAAGTACACTAACACCCATAAACTACCTATTAACCCCTAAACCGAGGCCCTCCCACATCGCAAACACTATTTAAATATTATTAACCCCTAATCTGCTGGCCCTGACATCTCCGCTACCTACCTACATTTATTAACCCCTAATCTGCCGCCCCCAATGCCGCCACTATAATAAAGTTATAAACCCCTCACCCCCCTAACAAATACAATTTAAATAAATCTAAATAAAATTACTACAATTAACTAAATTATTCCTATTTAAAACTAAATACTTACCTGTAAAATAAACCCTAAGCTAGCTACAATATAACTAATAGTTACATTGCAGCTATCTAAGGGTTTATTTTTATTTTACAGGCAACTTTGTATTTATTTTAACTAGGTAGAATAGTTATTAAATAGTTATTAACTATTTAATAACTACCTAGTTAAAATAAAGACAAATTTACCTGTAAAATAAAACCTAACCTAAGTTACAATTACACTTAACACTACACTATAATTAAATTAATTACCTAAATTAAATACAATTAATTTCAATTAAATAAAATTATCTAAAGTACAAAAAGATTTTTAAACTAATTACACTTAATCTAATCCCCCTAAAAAAAAATAAAAAAGGCCCCCCCAAAATAAAAAAAAGCCCTACCCTACACTAAATTACAAATAGCCCTTAAAAGGGCCTTTTGCGGGGCATTGGCCCAAAGTAATCAACTCTTTTACCTGAAAAAAAAATTATAATTCCCCCCCCAACATTAAAACCCACCACCCACACAACCAACCCTACTCTAAAACCCACCCAATTCCCCCTTAAAAAAAACCTAACACTAACCCCCTGAAGATCACCTTACCGGGAGAAGTCTTCACCCAACCGGGCCGAAGTCCTCAACGAAGCCGGGAGAAGTCTTCATCCAAGCCGGGCGAAGTGGTCCTCCAGACGGTTAGAAGTCTTCATCCACACAGCATCTTCTATCTTCATCCATCTGGCACGGAGCGGGTCCATCTTCAAGACATCCGACACGGAGCATCCTCTTCTTCCAACGGCTAAACAAAGAATGAAGGTTCCTTTAAATGACGTCATCCAAGATGGCGTCCCTTCAATTCCGATTGGCTGATAGAATTCTTGAAGATGGACCCGCTCCGGACTTCGGCCCGGTTGGGTGAAGACATCTCCCGGTAAGGTGATCTTCAGGGGGTTAGTGTTACATTTTTTTAAGGGGGGATTGGTGGATTTTAGAGTAGGGTTGGTTGTGTGGGTGGTGGGTTTTAATGTTAGGGGGGAATTGTAACTTTTTTTTCAGGTAAAAGAGCTGATTACTTTGGGGCAATGCCCCGCAAAATGCCCTTTTATGGGCTATTTGTAATTTAGTGTAGGGTAGGGCTTTTTTTATTTTGGGGGGGATTTTTTATTTTGTTAGGGGGATTAGATTAGGTGTAATTAGTTTAAAAATTTTGTACTTTCTTTATTATTTTCTGTAATTTAGTGTTTGTTTGTTTTTGTACTTTAGATAATTTTATTTAATTGTAATTAATTGTATTTAATTTAGGTAATTAATTTAATTATATTGTAGTGTTAGGTGTAATTGTAACTTAGGTTAGGTTTTATTTTACAGGTAAATTTGTCTTTAGTTTAACTAGGTAGTTATTAAATAGCTAATAACTATTTAGTAACTATTCTACCTAGTTAAAATAAATACAACGATGCCTGTAAAATAAAAATAAACCCTAAGCTAGCTACAGTGTAACTATTAGTTATATTGTAGCTATTTTAGGGTTTATTTTATAGGTAAGTATTTAGTTTTAAATAGGAATTATTTAGTTAATTGTAGTAATTTTATTTAGATTTATTTAAATATTTAAATTAGGGGGGGTTAGGGTTAGACTTAGGTTTAGGGGTTAATAACTTTATTATAGTGGTGGCGACATTTAGGCGGCAGATTAGGGGTTAATAAATGTAGTTAGGTTGCAGCGAGATTGGGGGCGGCAGATTAGGGGTTAATAAATATAATGTAGGGTTTGGCGATGTTGCGGCAGCAGATTAGGGGTTCATAAGTATAATGTAGGTGGTGTCGGTGTCCGGAGCAGCAGATTAGGGGTTAATAATATAATGTAAGTGTCAGCAATGTCGGGGTGGCAGATTAAGGGTTAATAAGTGTAAAATTAGGGGTGTTTAGACTCGGGGTTTATGTTAGGGTGTTAGGTGTAGAGATAACTTTTATTTCCCCATAGGAATCAATGGGGCTGCGTTAGGAGGTTTACGCTGCTTTTTTGCAGGTGTTAAAGGTTTTTTTTTCAGCCGGCTCTCCCCCATTGATTCCTATGGGGAAATCGTGCACGAGCACGTTCAGCCATCTCACCGCTAACATAAGCAGCGCTGGTATTGAGGTGAGATGTGAAGCAAAATTTTTGCTCTTCGCTCACTTTTTTGCGGTTAACGCCGGGTTTCTAAAAACCAGCGCTGTCTGTAAGTGAGCAGTGAGCATAAACTGATTGTTAGCACCGCACAGCTTCTAACGCAAAACTCGTAATCTAGTTGATATTTATTACAGATATGTGCAGAACATCTGATCATTAAATAGTTTTAGGTAGGAACCCTTTAAATATTTCAAGGGCACTGGGAAATCAGGCAAAATCTTGAATCTTATGATATATGGAAACCTTTTTTATTCTATAGTAGTTCTGCTTAAATACAAAGCCAGTACAAAAAGAGTGGTGTCTTGCAGAGGAATAATATATTGTAATATTACAAATGTAAAGTGTTTTTTTCACTATAGGCAGGTTGTTTCGCCCTTTTTGGGGCTCGTCAGTATGATGTAGGTGCTATGTTATTGGACTCAAGCATTGATTTTAGGTTTACGGCTATATGCCAGTTTTGCTGATGATTACATAAATTTTTGTAGCCACACTTAGAAAGCGTGAAATGAATGCTTGAACAGAACAGCAGCACCAACCATAGACAGCCTGTTTGGCCCGTTTGGGTCTCATTCCTCCAGTGTATTAATCCTAGCAAAAAATAAATGTACTTATCTGTGCAAAACACTTATAATTCAAAATCCATTTCAATATAATGGGCAGCCCTATAGCAAAGGGTGGAATGCTCGAGGACATCAGCATCAACCATAATGACTTGAGTGAGAAAGAGTCCCAAAGTAGCGAAACAGGTTGCCTATGGTTGATGCTGTGTTATTTAAGCCTCATGTATTTCACAGTTTGCTATACTACTGGTTTGAACTGACAGGAGCATAAGGAGTGCTATATTAAAAATGCATTTATTAATTAGTAATACATTCTGTGGGATAATTTGTATATTCTATCCATTGTATATTTATTCCTTGCTGAACTAATTAAATGGAGGGTTTAATCTCACTCTATTAACAACAATACATTTATTTGGTACAATGGGAGTCCCTGCTCTAAAGGATTTCCATGGGTGTAAATGCAGACCCAGTTCCAATGATCTTACAATCTAGTGTTTCAGCGCTTTGCTCAAAGAGCTTATAATCTTGTATTTAAGGAGAACTTACCTCTGGGTACATACAGTGTAGAGAAATAAAAGAAATCCCTGATGTAAGACTGCACTCAACATGTGACATAACATTAGTCCCTCTGAAATCTTCAATCTTCCTGCCACTGCCATAGAGTATTACAGTCTTCGTTATACTGCTTGCCAGATATGAATCAGTCTATGCAAATCTTGTAAGGATTTTTCATCCAATGCAAGAAGATATGTGCATGACACACTGTACCTTTATAATGCAGTATTTTTTCAGTTTCTAATCTGAGGTATAAAATACAGGACCATCCCATGACGTATCAAATCTTGTGCTTCACTAGGACTCTCTGCTTCAAAAAATCCAACAGTAGTATTTGTCCCACTGTGACTGTAGACATTCAAGTTTAGTGGCACAGACATCGTATTCCTTGTTCCAGGTTGCTGCAGTTCTCAGATAAAATTGTAAACCAGCTGCAAGGTGCTTATAACCTAGTAGTATTATTGGTGTCCCTATGTCAAGGCATTGTATTCTGGATATAAGTCCAAACGTATTGATCATATCATTGTATTCTGTTCACCAAGATCCTTAACATTATTACATTATACAGATATGTGCAGTGAGAGTGGATTTAAGCCATTCAATTCGATTTAATATCAGTTTATTAAAATTATAGCAGTGTAAGTGTACTTATGCTTTATTGTTGGTGTTATGACTCAAGTTCTAGTGTCACAGAGATGATTTGTATATCTTATCTTATCTTAAGCCTTGAAAAGTACAGAAAGCTTTAAACATACAGAACCAAATTAAAGCAAAAGATTTTTATGAAATGGGAAAGTAAAGAAAAAGCGTGACAGAAATGTGAGAATTTATCTGACCTCACTTCACATGTCTGTAGGCTCTTGGAGCAGGATCTGTATTTACAATTTAGTGTGGTAATGAGATGTCTTGCTCAAAGAGCTTACAAATTTGTTAATCTCAGAAAATCTTACCTTAGATACTTACAGTTTAGTAATATAAAAATCCTTGAAGGAAATCTGCTATCAGCGCGTATACTGCTGGCCAGATGTGCATCACTCTGATCTGAATTTATTTCAGATTGCCAGTTGTCTTTTCTTCATCCGGGTCAAGCAGAAAAAACAGCTGCATCAAATGCTGCACCTTACAGTACAGTGCTTAATAAGGGTCCCAGCAGCAGTGAGTTTACAGCGTGAGTACATCTGCCATCAGCGTTTCTAGTGCTGGCCAGATGCGCATCAGTCTGATAAGAATTTATTTCAGATCGCCAGTTGCCTTTGCTTCATCCGGGTCAAGCAGAAAAAAAAAAGCTGCATCAGATGCAGCACCTTAACGTACAGTGTTTAATGGGGGTCCCAGCACCAGTGAGTTTGCAGCGTATAAATTGCAGACCCATGCACTGGGTTTATATTCTAGGCCTTTACTAGAAGTCCTTGCTTTAGAGCATTTGCAGACTAATTATGCAGTAATTCTTACCATCCTTAAGGCTCATTTAAAGACTTTACTGCCAGCTGCAAGTCTTATAAAGATATGTAGAGGAAGCACAGAATGGCATTGGTGTGTCCTGCAATTATGGATATAATACATATAATGCTATAATATGTTTAAAATAATTATTTTAAAAATGTAAATATTTATTAAATTATATGTATTATTAAATAAAGGTGTGAAAATAATATTGATTATTATTATGTATGGTTTGTATGCTATGTTTTGTCTCAGAGTACTGGTGCCCATAAGAAGCTGCAAAGTTTAAGCTATTACTTCTGTCATTTATCTGTATTATTTTACAATGTATATAAATGTGATTTAGTATTATTCAGTTACTGAGTTGGGGTGATCATGGTAACACTACCTGTAGTAATTGGTGTTCATACCTGCAGCTCCCACCAGATGCCATTTGCATTGTGTTGGAGGTAGTCACTGTTCTTCTCACCAGCACAAATACAGAGCTGTAGTTGTAAAGCCAAGCTGTAATGTAATGTGCTAGCTGTGAAATAAAGATATTAGATAACATGTCAGTGATTACTGAAGCTCAGCAGGATCAGTCTGGCAACTATAGTAAAGTGAGCAGCAGTTATGAGGGTGGTTGCTTTGTGTTGTCAGTTGGTTTTGTGACATAACTGCTGCATCACATAAGCCACTCCTTTAAGGTTGTCACCATGACAACCAGGCATCACATTATACCATGACTGTCAGTTTAGCCTTTAGTTATGTTATGCTTTAACATAAGATGTTTAATTATGCATAATAAAACAACTTTGTAAATACTTATTATATATTTTTTTCATGTAACTTAGCTCTGAAAATTGTACATTGCATACTGCTGACTTTTCAGAGCTAACTCTGCATCAAATATATTCCTAATCGGCTTTAATAGATAACAACTGCAAAAAAGCAATTCACTTTATGCTAACTTAATGGCAATGATTAGCCTTGTTCTCTGCCGACTCAAACTTATTTGGCTCCTCCAAATAAGGCGAGTGTTGGGTACAGTTTTTCTATTGAAAACCAATTGCAGTAAACAGGATTTTATTTTGTTAAATTAATGTTTACACTTGGCTGATATGTTATTCTGTAGGACTGTAACATATATGTGGTGTACCTTATGACATGTAAGGGATGTAATATCCAATATTTGGGGAAAACAAAGAAAAACAAAGAGATGCATGAGAGACCGTGTTTTGGAACATATTAGAGATATAGATGACCCTGATGTCTTCACTTCCGTTGCTACACATTTTAAATTTGAACATATGGGGGATTCATCACTAGCTGGTTTTCAAGCCATTGATCATGTTTATTTTTCTAAAAGAGGTGGTGATAGGGAGTATCTTTTGAGCAAAAAAGAGGTAAAATGGATATTTTATCTTAATACAAGATCTCCATAGGTCTCAATATAGAGGCGGATGTGAACCTATTTGTGTATATCTTGTATAAGATTTTTCTGTTACATTACATTTCTAATGCTGTTATATTTAAAAATAATTTAATAAATTCTTATTGTGCTGCTAGTTTTAGGCTAATTATAGGCTCAGTTTTATAATATGTTACTATATTCAGTATTTTAAAACTACATATATTTAAAGTGATGGTAAATTTGCCTCCATAACTTTACATATTCTGAAAGCTCTTGTCATTACTAGCATATTGATGTGCTTATTTTTTTCAAAACTCTAAAAATCAGCGTTTTTTTCAGGCTCCGTTACCTGATTCAATGCAGCCCCTGTCAGAGATTTTCTGATTGTGGTATTTGATTGGCATCTCTTTCAGCCAATAGGAGCCTCATCATGCGCCCCATGGATTTTACTCACAGCACTCTCCCATGCTTGTAACTCTGCCTGAAAGTAAAACTGCGCATGCGCAACTCAATACGCTATTTGCGCAACTGGATTTTACAAGATCGTGCTGTGAGTAAAATCCATGGGGCGCATGGTGAGGCTCCTATTGGCTGAAAGAGATTCCAATCAAATACCACAATCAGAAAATCTCTGACAGGGGCTGCATTGAATCAGGTAAGGGAGCCTGAAAAAAACGCTGATTTTTAGAAGTTTAATTGAGTTTTGAAAAAAATAAGCACATCAATATGTTAGTAATGACAAGAGCTTTCAGAATATGTAAAGTTATGGAGGCAAATTTACTATCACTTTAAGATATAACATGCTGGTATGTTGTTTTTTAACAAAATCTTTTATATTGGAAATACCGTTTTGTAAGGGCTTTTCTTTGCCTATAATTAGTTTTAGCACACATTCTAGAACTTTTTATATTTTGTTTATGAATTATTATATTGAATGTATCAAATACTCTTGTGTCCTGTACTTTACAGTCTATGTTAGGGTTAACATACAATATCCTGTAATTAAGCTGATAGCGCACAGGTGAATTAAATTAAATATGTACCTTTAAATAGACTGTAGGCAGACTTATTTGTTAAGCAGGTGGTCCCGCATTAAATGCGTCTGCTCTTTGCTGCCATTTTCTGACCATTCTTTTGTTGTACTGAATGGTCATATACTACTGTCCTTCTTTTTGTTTTTAGTGCACTGTTTTTTCAACAAAAACTTTTTTGATCCATATACTCTACCTTGTTAGAGCATTCTTTCGCAGATAGCCGGAACCTTTGCATGTTGACGGTAACAGATATGTCTTGTAATTATAAAGGACAAGATTACAAGTTGTGCAGTATGTCCTTTTTTCTAGCGATATGGTCTTTTTGTGAGCAATTTTCATTCCGCTTATATTACACGTTGTGAAAAATCCTTTCAATCCTTTCTGGGATCAAAGAACTCTGGTAAACTACCCTCATAAGATTAAAAGGTTGCACAAAACACACACAAAAAAAACATGTAGAAGGATACATACTCATATTAACACTGTCTAATTAAAGTTATTTCTAAATAGTATTGCACATAAAAAGGAAATTTATGCTTACCTGATAAATTGATTTCTTCTACGATACGACGAGTCCATGGATTTCATCCTTACTTGTGGGATATTAACCTCCTGCTAACAGGAAGTGGCAAAGAGCACCACAGCAGAGCTCTATATATAGCTCCTCCCTTACCTCCACCCCCAGTCATTCGACCGAAGGTTTAGGAAGAGAAAGGAAAAGCTAAAGGTGCAGTGGTGACTGAAGTTGAAAAAATAAAATATAATCTGTCTTAAAATGATAGGGAGGGCCGTGGACTCATCGTATCGTCGAAGAAATCAATTTATCAGGTAAGCATAAATTTCCTTTTTTTCTACAAGATACGATGAGTCCACGGATTTCATCCTTACTTGTGGGATACAATACCAAAGCTACAGGACACGGATGAAACGGGAGGGACAAGACAGAGACCTAAACGGAAAGCACCACTGCTTGAAGAACCTTTCTCCCAAAAACAGCCTCAGAAGAAGCAAAAGTATCAAATTTGGAAAAAGTGTGAAGAGACTACCAAATCGCAGCCTTGCAAATCTGTTCAACAAAAACATAATTTTTAAAGGCCCATGTGGAAGCCACAGCCCTAGTAGAATGAGCTGTAATTCTTTAAGGAGGCTTCTGTCCAGCAGACTCATATGCCAGGCGAATGATACTTTTCAGCCAAAAAGAAAGAGAGGTAGCCGTAGCTTTCTGACCCCCTACGCTTTCCAGAATAAACAATGAATAATGAAGATGATTGACGGAAATCCTTGGTTGCCTGTAAGTAAAACTTCAAGGCACGGACCACGTCCAGGTTATGTAACAGACGCTCCTTCTTAGAAGAAGGATTAGGACAAAAGGAAGGAACAACAATTTCCTAATTAATATTCTTATTTGAAACAACCTTAGGAAGAAATCCAGGTTTGGTACGCAAAACCACCTTATCAGAATGAAATATAAGATAAAGCGAATCACATTGTAACGCTGAAAGCTCAGAAACTCTTCGAGCAGAAGAAATAGCAACCAAAAACAGAACTTTCCAAGATAACAACTTAATATCTATGGAATGCATGGGTTTAAACGGAACCCCTTGAAGAACTTGAAGAACTAAATTCAAACTCCAGGGAGGAGTAATTGGTCTAAATACAGGCTTAATTCTGGTTAGAGCCTGACAAAAAGACTGAACATCTGGCACATCTGCCAAACGTTTGTGAAGCAAAATTGACAAAGTAGAAATCTGTCCCTTTAAGGAACTTGCTGATAACCCTTTCTCCAAACCTTCTTGGAGAAAAGACAGAATCTTGGGAATCCTAACTTTACTCCATGAGTAACCCTTGGATTCACACCAATAAAAATATTTATGCCATATCTTATGATAGATCTTTCTAGTGACAGGCTTACGAGCCTGTATCAAAGTATCGATGACCGAATAAGAGAATCCCCGCTTAGATAAAATCAAGCGTTCAATCTCCAAGCAGTCAGCTGCAGAGAATTTAGATTTGGATGTTGGAAAGGTCCTTGAAAGAGAAGGTCCTGTCTCAAAGGAAGTTTCCACGGTGGCAGATTCAAACTCCAGGGAGGAGTAATTGGTCTAAATACAGGCTTAATTCTGGTTAGATCCTGACAAAAAGACTGAACATCTGGCACATCTGCCAAACATTTGTGAAGCAAAATTGACAAAGCAGAAATCTGTCCCTTTAAGGAACTTGCTGATAACCCTTTCTCCAAACCTTCTTGGAGAAAAGACAGAATCTTGGGAATCCTAACTTTACTCCATGAGTAACCCTTGGATTCACACCAATAAAGATATTTATGCCATATCTTATGATAGATCTTTCTAGTGATAGGCTTACGAGCCTGTATCAAAGTATCGATGACCGAATCAGAGAATACCCACTTAGATAAAATAAAGCGTTCAATCTCCAAGCAGTCAGCTGCAGAGAATTTAGATTTGGATGTTGGAAAGGTCCTTGAATGAGAAGGTCCTGTCTCAAAGGAAGTTTCCACGGTGGCAGATAGGACATGTCCACTAGATCTGCATACCAAGTCCTGTGTGGCCACGCAGGCGCTATCAGTATTTCTGAAGCTCTCTCCTGTTTGATCCGAGCAATCACGCATGGAAGGAGAGGGAACGGTGGAAACACATAAGCTAGGCTGAACGACCAAGCCACTGCCAGGGCATCTATCAGTTCGGCCTGAAGATCCCTCTACCTGGATCCGTAACGTGGAAGCTTGGCATTCTGATGAGATGCCATCAGATCTAATTCCGGTCTGCCCCATTGTCGAATCAATGAGGCAAACACCTCCAGATGAAGTTCCCACTCCCCGGATGAAAAGTCTGACGACTTAGAAAATCCGCTTCCCAGTTCTCTACTCCTGGGATGTAGATTGCCGATAGATAGCAAGAGTGGGCCTCCGCCCATTGGAATATCTTTGATACTTCTATCATCGCTAAGGAACTCCTTGTTCCCCCCTGATGATTGATATATGCCACAGTCGTGATATTGTCTGACTGGAATCTGATGAATTTGGCCGAAGCCAACTGAGGCCACGCCTGAAGCGCATTGAATATTGCTGTCAGTTCCAGAATATTGATTGGAAGTAGAGACTCCACCTGAGTCCAAACACCCTGAGCCTTCAGGGAATTCCAGACTGCACCCCAGCCCAGAAGACTGGCATCCGTTGTCACTATCACCCACGAGGGTCTGCGGAAACATGTCCCCTGGGACAGATGATCCGGCGACAACCACCAAAGAAGAGAGTCTCTGGTCTCTTGATCCAGATTTATCTGAGGAGATAAATTCGCATAGTCCCCATTCCACTGTCCGAGCATGCACAGCTGCAGTGGTCTGAGATGAAAGCGAGCAAACGCAATGATGTCCATTGCCGCTATCATTAATCCAATGACCTCCATACACTGAGCCACTGATGGCCGAGGAATGGACTGAAGTGCTCGGCAAGTATTTAGAATCTTGGCTTTTCTGACCTCCATCAGAAATATTTTCATGTCTACCGAGTCTATCAGAGTTCCCAAGAAGGGAACCCTTGTCCGTGGAACTAGTGAACTCTTTCTATGTTCACCTTCCAACCATGAGTTCTCAGGAAAGACAACACTATGTCCATGTGAGATTTTGTCAGATGATAAGTTAACGCCTGAATAAGAATATCATCCAGATAAGGTGCCACTGCTATGCCCCGCTGTCTGAGAACCGCTAGAAGAGACCCTAGAACCTTTGTGAAGATTCTGGGTGCTGTGGCCAACCCGAAGGGAAGAGTCACAAACTAATAATGTTTGTCCAGGAAGGCAAACCTTAGGAACTGATGATGATCCTTGTGAATAGGGATATGAAGGTATGCATCCTTCAAGTCCAAGGTAGTCATATATTGACCCTCCTGGATCATTGTTAAGATTGTTCGTATAGTCTCCATCTTGAACGATGGGACTCTGAGAAATTTGTTTAGACACTTGAGATCTAAAATTGGTCTGAAAGTTCCCTCTTTTTTGGGAACCACAAAAAGATTTGAGTAAAACCCCTGTCCCTGTTCCAGTTTTGGAACGGGACAAATTACTCCCATGGTATAGAGGTCTTTCACACAGTGTAAGAACGCCTCTCTTTTTATCTGATCTATAGTCAATCGTGAAAGATGAATTCTCCCTCTTGGGAGAAAATCCTTGAATTCCAGTTGATACCCGTGGGTCACGATTTCCAATGCCCAGGGGTCCTGAACATCTCTTGCCCAAGCCTGAGCAAAGAAAGAAAGTCTGCCCCCTACTAGATCCGGTCCCAGGTCGGGGGCCGCCCCTTCATGCTGTCTTAGTAGCAGCAGCGGGCTTCTTGGATTGTTTACCTTTATTCCAAGCCTGGTTGGGTCTCCAGGCGGACTTGGATTGAGCAAAATTCCCTTCCTGCTTTGTGGAGGAAGAGGAAGCAGAGGGTACTCCTTTAAAATTTTGAAAGGAACGAAAATTATTTTGTTTACCCCTCATCTTAACAGACCTGTCCTGAGGTAGGGCATGGCCTTTACCTCCAGTAATGTCAGAATTGATTTCCTTCAATTCAGGCCGGAATAGGATTAGCTAAAAGCTTAGATTTTGATGACACATCAGCAGACCACGATTTGAGTCATAACGCTCTACGCGCTAAAATGGCAAAGCCTGCATTTTTCGCCTCTAATTTAGCAATTTGAAAAGCGGCATCAGTAATAAAAGAATTAGCTAGCTTGAGAGCCTTAATTCTATCCAAAATGTCCTCTAATGGGGTCTCAACCTTCAGAGACTCTTCTAGAGCATCAAACCAAAAAGCTGCTGCAGTAGTTAATAGAACAATGTAGGCTGTAGGTTGTAAAAGAAAACCCTGATGAATAAATAATTTCTTTTGAAGACCCTCTAACTTCTTATCCATAGGGTCTTTGAAAGCACAACTGTCCTCGATAGGTATAGTTGTACGCTTAGCCAGGGTAGATATAGCTCCCTCCACCTTAGGGACCGACTGCCAAGAGTCCTGAATGGTGTCTGATATGGGAAACATTTTCTTAAAATTAGGAGGAGGAGAGAACGGTATACCTGGTCAATCCCATTCCTTTTTTACAATTTCCGAAATTCTTTTAGGAACCGGAAAAACATCAGTGTAAGTAGGCACCTCTAGAAATTTGTCCATCTTACACAACTTCTCTGGTGGTATCAAAATAGGGTCGCAATCATCCAGAGTCGCTAAGTAACAGGCGGAGGTGTTCAAGCTTAAATTTAAAGGACATGACGTCCGAATCTGTCTGAGGTAACTTATTTCCTGATTCTGAAAGTTCTCCCTCAGACAGCAATTCCCTGACCCCCAACTCAGAGCACTGTGAGGGTACATTGGAAATAGCCACTAAAGCATCAGAGGATTCAGTATTCACATTAATACCTGACCTACTGCATTTACCCTGTAACACTGGTAATTTAGATAATACCTCTGTAAGGGTAGTTGACATAACTGCAGCCATCTCTTGCAGAGTAAAAGAATTAGACGCACTAGAGGTACTTGGCGTCGCTTGTGTGGGCGTTAAAGGTTGTGACACTTGGGGAGAATTGGATGGCATATCGTGATTCTCTTCAGACTGAGAATCATCCTTAGGCACACTTTCTTTACCTAAAATATGCTTTTTACATTGTAAGGCCCTTTCAGTACAAGAGGTACACAACATTCCACAATGGCTTCTAAACACATAAAGCAATTAGTATCCTCAATGTCAGACATGTTGAACAGACTAGCAATAAACACAATAGTCGTTAAACACTTTATTAATTGATTTAAACAATTTTTTTAAAATAAAACGTGTACTGCGCCTTTAAGAAATAAAAAAGCGCACAATTTTTCCCAAACTGCCTAAAAACATTAATTAACGCTTTAAAATTAACTACACATAATCAATAGTGCCAAAAAGTATTGCACCCAAAGAGCAAGGGGAGAAATTAACCTCTAAAAGATATTTATAGACAAAAATATGTTTGATTTGAAAAAAAATAAATAACCCCTGCCTACCTGCCCCCAGGGTACTGCAAAATGACTCGACAATGATCGGGTTAACAGAGCACCAGTTTAGGCCCAACCGGAGCTAATGCCTGCTGCCTTCTCAGCCTGAGCCAGAGTAAAGTGCGTATCTGAGCGTGTGAAAATAGGCCCCGCCCATCATGGGCGACGATCGCATAAGACTGTATGACCGCATGGGAAGCGGTTTAGTAATAAAGCCATGTGGATTCTATTTACCCATAAGCACAACACAAATATACAGCCATACTGATTATTTGATCTCACAAATAAAAACCGTTAAGCTGCCTCTCCCAGTGTCCCTTTATATTGCTGCTTTTAAGCCCTTTATAAATGCTTAACCCAGTATTATGTCAATAAGATAAAATAAACACAGGTTTTTCAGTAATACCCTTTGTTTACAGGTCTACTGCTTACCCCTTCCCTTGCAGGGAAAAAATATCAGCCAGTTCTGATATACCAAGTCTCCTCAAAAATAAAGGACTGAACATACCTCAATGCTGCTTGTAGCATGAAACCGTTCTCCACAAGATTTCTCTTGTACTACCTTCAGAAGCTCTGTGGGAACCAACATGGATCTTAGTTACATCTGCTAAGATCATCGTCAGGGCAGAAATCTTCTTCCATATCTCCCTGAGGAAAATAGTACTCACCAGTACCATTTAAAATAAAAAACTTCTTGATTGAAGAAACTAAAACTAACACCTCGCTTTACCTCTTCCTAGTACTAACATAGGCAAAGAGAATGACTGGGGGTGGAGGGAAGGGAGGAGCTATATATACAGCTCTGCTGTGGTGCTCTTTGCAACTTCCTGTTAGCAGGAGGTTAATATCCCACAAGTAAGGATGAAATCCGTGGACTCGTCGTATCTTGTAGAAGAAAGTTAGAAGGAATCAAACATAGGAGATCTCGGGTGTTTGAAAAAAAACAAAAACAGGCAAAAGGATTTTACATTGACATAGATACACATACATTGTGAAGCATGGATTTATATGTATAGAGATATGTTTAATTATGTCGATAATGAAAATATTTTACATTACAATCTTATGCACATTAAACAATATCTCAGATGGATTTTCAAAGAGATATTCACATACAGATCTCAAGATATCTAGACATATATATAATCATATATACATATCTCGCTATAAATAGATATTTCTGTCAAAAAATTATCACATACAGTATATAGAGAAATATTTATTTAAAAATAAATAAAACATATTTCGTTAACAAAACATTCTTGCAATATGAAATATTCACATTTTCATGCCCACTTAGTGAGAAGGAAAATACGTCATGAGTTTTGTGCTACGGATTAGGGTGTTTTTTGTTTTTTTCTATTTGTCTTCTCCATTGACTACTATGTGGGAATACGTGAATGTGCATGCAATATGGATTTTTCAGCTACTCGGGTTAAATCTAGTGATAAATACGTTTTTTTCCAACATGCAATACCAGCAATATATGAGTAGCAGAAAATTATTGTTTCTAGAAGAGTTATCGCTATTGTCAAACTGTTAAAGAAATGACTTGTTTAATTTAATTTTTATTTTTATTTGTTTTATTTTACAAATATTATCATCTCAAAGGATTACAATAAATAAATTATATTAAGAGTATCTTCCGATGTTTGGGATCATGACAAATAACCATTATGGACAAAACATAATTTTCAATTTAAAGGAAATTTACATGAACAACTTTGGAAAAATAAATAATGACCTAGAAGGGGGGCAGAATAATTTTAGAAAATAGTAGTTTCCAACACTCAACATTAAACAAATTTCACAATTTAAATATTAGATATTACACAGATTATAGCCTTTGCCATTCTTAAATCAAAAGAACAACAACACTTTGTCAGTATATACCAGGTTGTAATACAATTTATTTATTATTATTCTTTAAAATAACCTCCAATTAAAATGTATATACGAAACAATTGAAATTAATATTTATTCCTAAATTCTTAGATTACAGCCAGATTTATCAGTTTTGTGTTATGGCTGGCTCGCTAATTACTTGTACGTTATTTTCACTGCTCACCTTTCATAGCGCTTGTATTACAGGTTTGCAAAAAAACGGCTTGTGCGGGCAATATGGTTGCATTGAGCTCCATGCTTCACCCAAATACAAGCAGTGTTTTGACGTGCTTGTGCACGATTTCCCTTAGACATGAACGGGGAGAGCCGGCTAAAAAAAAGCCTAATACCTGCGATCGCGGAATGAAAAGCTCCGTAACGCAGCCCCATTGGTGTCTATGGGGAAAAAAATCTATGTTTAAACCTAACACCCTAACATAAACCCCGAGTCTAAACACCCCTAATCTGCCTCCCCCAATGTCGCCCGCCACCTACATAAATTTATTAACCCCTAATCTGCCACCCTCAACGTCGCCGCCACCTTCCTACACTTATTAACCCCTAATCTGCCGCCTCCAATGTCGCTGCCACCTACATAAATTTATTAACCCCTAATCTGCCGTCCCCAATGTTGCCGCCACCTACATAAATATATTAACCCCTAACCTGCCGCCCCCAACGTCGTCGCCACCTACCTACACTTATTAACCCCTAATCTGCCACCCTTAATGTCGCCGCCGCCATTATACTAAAGTTATTAACCCCTAAACCTCTGGCCTCTCACATTACTAACACTAAATAAATATATTAACCCCTAACGTAACCCTAACGTAACCCTAACACCCCCTAACTTTAACATAATTAAAATAATTCTAAATAAAACTTACTATTAATAACAAAATAATACCTATTTAAAACGAAATACTTACCTGCAAAATAAACCCTAAGCTAGCTACAATATATCTAATAGTTACATTGTAGTTATTTTTATTTCACAGGTAAGTTTGTATTTATTTTAACTAGGTAGACTAGTTAGTAAATAGTTATTAACTATTTACTAACTACCTAGTTAAAATAAATACAAATGTACCTGTAAAATAAAACCTAACCTGAGTTACACTAACACCTAACATTACAATAAAATTAAATAAATTAAATTAATAAAATACAATTATCTAAATTACGGAAAAAAAATTAACACTAACTTACACAAAATAAAAAAATAAATTATCAAAAATAAAAACGAATTACTCCTAATCTAATAGCCCTATCCAAATAAACCCCCCCCCAAATAAAAAAACCCTAGCCTACACTAAACTGCCAATGGCCCTTAAAAGGGCCTTTTGCGGGGCATTGCCCCAAATAAATCAGCTCTTTTACCTGTAAAAAAAAATACAAACAACCCCCCAACAGTAAAACCCACCACCCACACTACCAAACCCCCCAAATAAAAACCTATCTAAATATACCTAAGCTAACCATTGCCCTGAAAAGGGCATTTGGATGGGCATTGCCCTTAAAAGGGCATTTAGCTATTTTACATTGCCCAAACCCTAATCTAAAAATAAAACCCACCCAAAAAAAAATTAAAAAACCTAACACTAACCCCCGACGATCCACTTACAGTTTTGGAAGACCAGACATCCATCCTCATCCAAGCGGGCAGAAGTCCTCCTCGAAGCCGGCAGAAGTCTTCATCCAAGTGGGCAGACGTCTTCATCCAGACGATGGGGCATATTTATCAAGCTCCGTATGGAGCTTGATGCCCCATGTTTCTGGCGAGCCTGCAGGCTCATCAGAAACAGCAGTTATGAAGCAACGGTCACAAAGACCGCTGCTCCATAACCTGTCCACCTGTTCTGAGCAGGCGGACACACATCGCTGGAAATCAGCCCGATTGTACTCGACACCCCCCTGCTGGCGGCCGATTGGCCACGAGTCTGCAGGGGGCGGCGTTGCACCAGCAGCTCTTGTGAGCTGCTGGTGCAATGCTGAATACGGCGAGCGTATTACTCGCCGTATTCAGCGAGGTCTGGCGGACCTGATCCGCACTGTCAGATCAGGTCCGCCAGACCTTGATAAATATGCCCCAATATATCTATCTGATGTATACTTCCATACAATTCTACTTATAATATTTCAAGTGATGCATTCAAAGTTACATTTTTTATGAGGGGACTCAAAAGAATTTTAATACCCTCAGCATGAATTTGATTAATATATCAATTTATATTCTGATATAACATTGTTTTGAATGTATGAAATATGAATAAGGTATAATTCATTTAGCAACTTATTGTATGTACATCTCTTCACATTGGAAATGATCTGTTTAATCCGATGTCTGCAATAAAAGAAACAGGGTTTTTATTCTGAGATTTTTGGAAAATATTTTAAATGTATTAATGTAGCTAATCATTCAATACAGCAGATATTTATTTGAAATAGTATAATTTTCAGATCTCTCTCTGTTTTAAATATGATCTGTGTATATTAAATTATTATGAAGAATAGGCACAATTCATTTATCTGAGAATTTGTTGTTATCTGAGCCAGCAGCTTTTCCAAATGAGAATGTGTATTAGATCTTCAAAGAGGGTCTAGTGCATATCATGGGGATTTTCACACGTGTCTTTTAAATGACCATATCCTGGGATTCTGAGCATGTCTTCC
The DNA here is from genome assembly GCF_027579735.1 of Bombina bombina. Taxonomy (NCBI): domain Eukaryota; kingdom Metazoa; phylum Chordata; class Amphibia; order Anura; family Bombinatoridae; genus Bombina; species Bombina bombina. The sequence continues at coordinate 699,298,698 of NC_069504.1, read as the reverse complement.
ACCAAAACACAGAATATTGTCTCCATCACCCCAGGATGCATCCTGGCTTGGGTAATTACCAGGTCCATGTTTACTCTTCCTGTGGAGCATGAGCTTCAAATTATAATTTATAATTCATTCTCTTGACATCATTTGTTGAAGGACCAGCAATGCTATACTGTTTTTTAAATGAACATATGGGGGAGCCAATCAAAATCGATAGATATACTGTATGTAGACAACAGACATCACATAAAAACATCACATAAAAACAAACTAGCTCAGTTTATTCTCTTGAGCTATCATAGATAATCATTTATGCAAAGGATAACAAGAGAACAAAGATTTATAAAGTATAGAGCGATATTGGAAAGTTGAATACATATTTATACTCTGGATAAATCATGATTGTATCATTATGACTTGACTTTACTGCCACTTTAAACATTTTCATAGCCAATCTTAGATATACCTATACTATAACTTTATAGAATTTCAAGTCTTTTTTGCGCTTTTAATCGAAGAAGGGCAAAGACTGTAATATGGCGAATCACTTATATTTAATTAGATATATTTGGATTTTGGAGCAGTGTTGGAAAATCAGATTCTAATGAATTTCTATGCACACATTATAGACAAGTCTGGACTTTGAAACAGTTTATCATGGAAATATGTTTGTTTTTGTAAAGTAGGGTTTATCCAGCATTGATTTTCATCTTGTTCACAAACATAGGAAGATACACCTGTAAATCATTTTTGAATTGTCAGACTTTCACATTATATGATTAGATTTATCTAGAAAGAACTTAAAAAACAAATTAACAAAAAGGGGCACTTGTAAAGCATTTGCACCACTTCAATCTTTTATATACATTCAGGTGCATACAATCAGCACTCATTACTAACACGCTCCCATTGGACAGTTGCACTATAAATCACGCAAACACCATTGCCAATACGTCCCTGATGACTGACATTGTATCAGATTGCTCTAGTGTGTTTGATTACATTGTTTATCAGTGTGCATTTGCTTTGCTATTTGGCTATTGCTATTTGACTCTGCAAATATGGACAATCCTCAGATAGCTTGTGTTGCTGCTGTTGGACAACTTATGTACAACAGACTCAGGCATGCCCGGTGTCTTGGACAGAGGCATGGGGAACATCTGAAGCTAAGGGCTCCTCCAGTGCACAGGGTGAGGCTCACCTCGGACGCCTTGAGTGATGCCCAGATTTATGACATCTATAGGCTCAATAGGCAGCAGCTTGTTAGCCTATACAATATCATAAAAGTCGACTTGGAGCCACACAAGCATATATGAATTCTATTCCTGGCATGTCCAAGATGCTTTGCTGCATACATTGGTTGGCATCCAGAAGCTTTCAATCCACAGAGGGGCATTTGAGCGGCTTGGCTCAAAGCACCTTCTCTGTGGTATTTGATAAGTTTCTGAATTCCATCACAAAACAATGCCTCCCTTTTATAGGATTTCCTCAAAATGAGGACTATTGGAGAGGGACTTCTATGATATAGGTGACATACCCAATGTGTTGGAGGCAATAGGCTGCACCCATGTTGCTCTGTGGGCTTCCAAGCCAGATGAACATATATACAGCAATCGCAAACACTTTCATTCTTTGAATGTACAGTTTATTTGCTATGCAGATATGTGAATAATTAATGTGTTTGGGTCACTTCCTGACTCTACTCACAACTCATATAGCCTCAGGCAGTCATCAGTATGGCTTTAGTTTGAGGAAAGACAGTTTCCTCATGGATGGCTTGTTGGTGAGTACTCGAGCACAGCACGCTAACATTGATTTACAATTAATTGAATTGACATCTTTAATGCTCTCATACTTATGTGTTTGCATATTGGATTTTAACCAAAAGATACCTCTACAAATGCGCATCTCTATAATGATCTCTAACCATTTCATTGTCTCTCTTTCAGCAACTGTGTTTAGACAGGTTTAGATATAAACATCAATATTGCAGGTGATAGGCTTCACGATACATTTAAAAGGATAGTGTAGCTCTTTCAAAAATAATTGACGTAGATCACATGTTTGCATTTGGAAAGACTCTTTCAATTAATAACATCACTAGCTTAGCACTTATTAACGATTGACTACTTGAAATGTTTTGAGTATTTTGTTCAGAAAATGTTTATACTTTGTGGGCATAATTGCTTATCTCCAAATTCATTTCATACTTGTTTTTTTATGGTGATTTTGAGGGTTCCATATTTAAAAAATGGCAATTTTTTTTTTTCCAGTGCATTATAAGGTTGCATTTTTAAATAATGAAATGTGTAAAGTAGAATGTTCAAGATAATTAGACTGTTGTGTATTTGGACATATTTGATAGAATTTTGGACATATTTTGATCAGAATTTTTTTTTGTTTTTATAATCAATAGATGATTCGGGTTACATAAGCAGAAATTGGCTCATAACGCCAGTATGTAACCCCATCGATGAGCCACAGGAGCACTACAGTGCGGTTCACATAAGAACAGTTCTGTTGATAAAAGGTTGTTTGGGCTCCTCAAAGTTTGGTTCCGATGTCTTGATAGGTCTGGAGGAGGTGAAGATCATCATAGCCTGCAGCATACTACGCAATATTGCATAACAGGGAGGATTGCTGCAGGACATCCAAGTGCCCCCAGACCTCCAAAGAGACCAAGAGGATGAATAACAAGAGGGACACAACCACGATGAAGGGGTCAATGTCAGAGAAAACATAATTTACAACCACGTTAGAAGGTAAAATCAACAAGCCATCTTGCTGATCACTGATCACTACTAGAATTTACTTTTTTGTAATTGAAAGGCTAATTATGTGAGGTTGAACATGTTAGGATTTGGACTATAAAGACAATATAATAAAATAACATGCTTTTTTCATTCATAGGTAAATTAGACCTCATATGTCTCTGGCATTGGCCACTAACTGTGACAACTTCACCACTAAACTCTAAAGACACAATCAGATGGTAAGTCTACATAATGTATGGACCAAGACTGGGGGGAAGAGCCATAATGTGGCACACAATTGTGTTTCCCTCTTCTTTTATATTTTGTTTACTTTAGTTAAGAGAAATTCCTCTGCAAGGGATTAATGTGAAAGGTCCTGTAGATAAAGGGATACTTAGTATTACGTCTACTTTTCAAAGTCCGCCATCAGAGGGTAAGTCTGCACAATGTATTTGTGAAGCTGCTTGACACTTGATTGTTGTATTGACATGGCACAAAAGAGGACATATACTTGTACTAAGCAATTGAGAACACTCATTCAGGAGCAAGACTTGGGGGGGGGGTGATGCAGAATTATGTATCCCACAATTATAGTTTTCCCTCTTTCTAATTGTTTAACTTTAGTGAAAGAGATTCCTCTACAGTCTGCAAGGGAAGAATCAGAATGTGACAGCTCCTGCAGATATAGGGATACTTAGCATTACATCTACCTTTTAAAGTCCTCCATGAGAGGGTAAGTCTACACAATGTATGTGTGAAGCAGCTTGACACTTGATTATGTTATTGACATGACACAAAGGTGGACACATACTTGTACTAAGCAATTGGAGAACACTCATTTAGGAAAAAGACTTGGGGGGGTGATGCAGAATTATGTGTCCCACAATTATAGTTTTTCCTCAGAATATGACAGCTCATGCAGATAAAGGGATACCTAGCATTATAAATACCTAGCTAAATTCTAAATTGTAGTTTTTTTGTCTCAGAATGGTTTTTAAACAAGTATTTTAAAGGACATGAAACCAAAATATTGGTTATGCTATCTCTCTCGCTATTTATCTCTCTCTCTATGTCTCTCTAACTCAAACCTCCAATTCCTAGACCTGTACCTAACTTGCAAAAGCAATACAGTTAACGTGTACATGTTAAAAGCGTGCTTATATACCCTATCTAAATGCCTAAATGATCTACAGGTGTGCAATGTAAACAAGGTACAGGTGTGCTATTGCCAAGAGTTAGAGGAGTGCAATGTAAAATACATAGCTGAATTTATGCATGCTACAATTGACCGTCACAATCCACATATGTTTGAAAAGGAATGTGTGGAATGCGATGAGGTAATTGTGAGCATGCGCAGACATATATCTAAGTAGATTATATCCCTTTTCCATTACTTTGGTGAAAACATGCAAAGAAATATTTCAGCAATATTCCTATTTGTTATTATTATTTTTTTTGCTTTTTATAAACAATAATCCTCCCCCCCCCCCCATGAATACAGTAGGTTGGGCCACTCTTGGGTCCTTAATGTTCATATGCAGAGATATATAGGGAAATTGTAAATACAAAAGAAAGTATATCTATGTGAACTGTATATAATAAAGTAAAAAAGTCCAACAGGTTGGAAAGGATAACAGGCTGCACTGTAGATTAGAGGTAAAAAACAAAACTTTTATTGGATATCGTTAAAATTTCAAAGCACACATCACAGTAGAAACACCCTTGCACACAGGAGCTGCTGCTCTCCGACGCGTTTCCTGCTAAAAAAAGCACTTCATCAGGGATAGCAGCTGATTCCCTGTTCAACCCTTTATACACGTAAATCATTTAACCCCTTCAGTACCTGAAAACATTTAAAATACAAGTTGACATATGATATATGTTAGGTACACCGTAATCGATAAACAGAGGGGATACATTATTACCGTGTAAAGAGTAACATTTACATTATCTAAATGAAAACATGAGTATTTAAAAATTTAGAAAAAACATATGTACAATTCTAATGATCTAATACGGAGAAATTTAAATGTTTTGTGGGAACCTAACATCACTACAGTGTATTTAAAATACTACTAATATTACATGTTTGTGACCAAATTGATGTAAGCTAAAGTTCTTGGTATTAATATAAATGTAACTGAAATGGCCTTTTCTCACTATGTCTATACAGATTGACGGGCATATTTAAGTCAATACAAAGTAAATGCCCTAATAAACCATATAAATGCAATAATAGTGGCAATACAGAATTTTTACAAATTATAATACCCATCAGATTATTAACATTAATTAAGGTAATCTGACCTAGACTTAAGCATATGTAGAAAGTGTACCAAAAAAACATATATATATATGGTTAGCCCTCGAAGAGAAACAAGCAATATCACATTCTTTACATTCATTTGTATATAATCACTTGTATCGGTGTTCTTATCACTATACAAATGTAAAAATATATATAGAAATACATAGTATACAGTATACATAACAAAAAGCCTTTGACGATTTACTCAGGATAGCTAAAGATTGACAAAGTATGGTCCGTATACATTAATTGAGTATGTAAGCAAAATGCAGTGAACCTCATTCTGAACCCCTGCTGTTGTTAAACAGACCTCTCTTGGGTCTTATAAAAGTACACATTAATAATGATATTGGGGTTTTATAATAGTAAAACTTAGTGAACATGACAAAATGTAACATAAAAACCTACATTGGACTAACATTTGATATGATAAATATTCTTTTACACCACCATATTCATGCAAATCTCAAATTATGAGATAGTGTATTGAGCGTAAACTAGAGAAAAGGGGTAGGAAACATCACGCCCATAACTAATAAATACCTCAAGTCAAATGGCATATGCTAGGTAACTATGTATTCATACATTTTAAGATATACATAATCTACTGAAAGGGCAATATCACTGTCAAATGTGTATAGGAAAACTTCTATATAGATGGTATTTTAAGCACCCATTGGGGATTTTATTGACGTGCATCTTAATTTTATGGATTAATTATATTATGCTGACTTCCTCTCTATGGCCCTGGTTGCGGGCCACACAGAAAAGATTAATGGTCTGTTAACAGTGCTTGTCATTATAAAGAGATGCAGATTCTATTGTTTCAATATAAAATATTTCTAAAACATTGTTGTAGATGGTGAGTGTTATAGGGCAATAAAAATGAAGCCAACGGGCTACCTAATGAGCATAACAAACACAATTTAAAACAATGGCACTATAACATTTAGCATTTACCAATGTCATCATGGTAAGGTTGTGGTAGCAATAATAAAACTACCACATGTTGGTTATCAGCCCCCCCCCCCCATGTCTGTTTGTGCAAAAGAACTAGCCTTGGGAGAAGTCAGCTGAGCCTTTTGTGGAGGCTGAGCGAGCCAAGTCATTTGGTTCAAAGGGCAATTGTCTATATCAATTTGCTGTGTGTCCGCAAAGGCTATGGTGACACGGAGCCCGCTTGGATCAGGGAGCCTCATTTTAACTATTACACGTTTGCTGGCCATCAGAGTGGTTTCATGCAGAGGATTTGGCAGTTTAGCGATTATTTAAATTTCTATTTTATTGAGGTTTTTAGCAAAAATTACATTCCAAATAAGATTTGCCACAATACAATACAGACAGGTTTAAGAACAGTTTTTGAGAAAATATGCAAAACAGTAACATATTGGTGAGAAAATATAACCGCCAAATATAGCAATATAGATGCTAGAAAACACACACATTAAAAAAAATAACCTGTAAACCAGGATATGATAGGCAAATACATCCTAAACCTCCTTTTATACATATATATATAATAACCTCCTATGCTAATAGTAGGCCACTCTTGGGCCTGCACGTAATATCCAGGATTGACAGAGGTAAACTAGAATGAAATATAATTTTTTTTTTTTTTTTAATAATAGTTTTATTGAGGATTAAAAGTAAACATACAGGAATTCCATCATGAGATAACAATAATAAACAGGCGACACGTTCCATATCAATGGAATGGCATATGAGTAAATAGGAACATAAATGTAAAATGAAGTGAAATACAATAACGTAGCCAGCTATCTAGAAAGTACCTGTAGAATAGAATGACTAAATATGGAGTGCTACTCCTCAGTTTTCAACCTCCGTAACATAAGTGGGGCCACTTTTGGACCTCTGTCACATCCTTTGTGTAAAATAGCAGGAGGTTACATTAATATAAGGCCCCATTTGGACCTTTTGTGTAAAAAGGGAACATTCCAATCTTCAAACTTGGGAATAATGCTATGAATTATATCAAAGAGAGTAATGGAGGGTGGGGATCTCAGTGACCACTACGTTGCAACAAATATAGAAGTAGTGTATATCTATGGCATAACTAATGTAGAGACAGTGATTAACACTCTAATTTTCCAACAGTGATCCCTGTTCTTATTAAGATGCTCTATAGTGGGTTGTAAGTATCAAGCGTGGGTAAATTTATAGCATTAAGGCAGCTTATTGCCAAGCATCACCTATTCTCACATTCCTTTATGAATGCTGAAATAAACGCTTATCCATACCAGAACCTGTGATATATGATATGGAAAAAGCTAAGTGAAAATGTTGTATAGACCACATTTGTTAATAAGCTAATGACCTCATCTAGAATATAGTTTTCCCTCTAGGCAATTACTAGGCCTACTGAAGAGGAAAGCTGAAAGGTATATTCAGAGTGGGATAATATGGGTCTCTGCAGCAAACTATCTTTCTCTCTGGGGACTCGCATAACTTAAACTGTGTATAATATAAGAGCTAGGTATAGTAATTGATAGACCACAAGTTAACCTATTAGACTGAATCACATATCTGAAAAAGTAAACTCATAAAAAAAAAAAAAAAATTCTTATCGGCATACATACATTTTAAAGCTAATTGCACACAGAAGGTATTATGGTAGAGTATTTTAGGTGATTAGTAGAAGGAGCATATATTAACATGAAAACAAGTATCTGCACATCCATATATTATGGTATAGGGATATTTAATTGCAGTCGCTAAGATTTTAACCCTTAGTGCTCCTAAAGTATTGTGGCATACTGTCTTAGATTATAAGTATAGGGAGTAACTAATGTCAACAAACAATAAAAAGTAACTGCACCTCTATAGGTTGTGATAAAAACAAAGTAGCCCTGGGCATTAATTATCATGGGCATCTGGCATAATTACCATCATTAGGATAAAGCTATATGTCCCAAGGGTATAATCATGTTTGGCAGTACTAATAAAGTAGTTATAGCGTAAATCAGTTCAACAACATACGTACTGCTGAAGATCATATACTGTGACTAGCTCATAGGGGGCATCATGTGAGTACTGTTATCTTATATAGGTTAGGAGGTGGGATCGAAGGGTACCCATTATAGTAAGGCAACAATACCAAAGATTACTAGTAAACATATATACAGTTTTCACTTTTGGATCAACAGAGTCACCTCTAAACAATTATGCCTCCCATAAGAATGTTAATATAAAGATCGCATCACCGCAATCATGTTTGGGGCTCTCACATTCACTCAGCCTACTCCTGATTTAGTTTTTTGTGTCTCTGAGAGGTATCCCAACTACCATGAGGTTGTCAGTCCTGTGGGACAGGAATTCTCCGCTCTCACCTCTGAGCCGGTAGGCCGCGAGATGCAGGTTTCGGGGTATGCCTTTAATCCATGTGAGAGTTCACTGGGGCCGTGGAAAAGGCTACTTGTCAGTAGCAAAGTATTATCGATGCCCTTAGGTTGCTGCGGTGCCATATCATCCATGAGGATCAAAGGCTTCTCTATGACCCACGGAGGTGGTGCTGACGGTATCTTCACATACATGGTAGGAGCCGGGTGCCGTCTGTCAGCTTGCAGGTTGCGCTCCCCATCTGGGATCTGTGTGTGTTCACCGGGCGGCTTCCGCTGCAGAGGGACAGGCATAGGAGCACGCAGGTAAGTAGGGACACCAACCTCTTGCAGAGGGGCCGTTGTAGGTGTTAGGTTCAGAGAAGCGCCCAATACAGGTTCAGCTATCGGTCCTCCTCCAGATTCGGTCCCGCTCAGGGACTCTGTTTTCTGCATCGACCATGTGGAGGTCGGCAGCTGCAAAATCTGGCATAGTTCTAGCTCCAATTCTTCAAAGTGTTTTTTTGAGGAGAGAATGTATCTCCCCTTCCCACCGGTCGACTGCGGCCATTACTGAATTCATGTTAGGTGACTGGCTAAGTAGTGAGTGGTAATCCGTTACTGCCCCAGTAGGACAGGGTGAGACTCCCCACAGTTTTTATCCTATTGCAGGATATCGTAACCCCGGAGTTCAGGGGGGGGTAGTATTGCGGCAGCCCCAGACCTACGCTCCAAAACCCACACAGAATCTACTTTTGATACACAAAGTACTGCGTAGTTACACAATATGGCTTCCAGTCCTGAGAGTAGATCTGTCACGTAGCTGACTCAAAGAACATAGGCAGGAACACCGTCAAACCATCCACTCCTAGAATAAATCCGTTCACTTCAACAAATATGTGGTTCTGAGGAACAAATATTAAAAGTTTGCTAAAGGTAACTTATAGAAAGAAGATTCAGATTCAGAGAGCTTCACTGAGACGTGACTTGCCGCATTTAGTGTAGGCTCCGCCCCCCCGGCAGTTTAGCGATTATATTTATCCGGGGGTCCCATTGAAAATGTATCCTGAGCCAAACGCTGTGCTGTTTGAAAAGATAGATGCCGCACTCCGGTAGCTGCCATTGACAGCAGATCCATGTAATGATCACTGCCTCGTGAACACTTCATGAAGAGGCTTATTTTGTTTCCAGGTAAGGTGGTTAAGCCAATTAGGCTCTCTTTAATGTGATACAGTTCCCTAATCTGTATAGCAGCAGGTTTAGGTGGTGTTAGCCCCTGTTGCGGGATAACGTTTGCTTTCTTGGCGCCAGTTTGAGTGTCAGATTTTAGCGCTTCTTCTGTTAACATAGGTGGTATTCTGCCTGTGCATAGTTTATGCATAAGGGCATCAAATGGAGCTCTCTCGTATAATGACTTCATGAGCTTCTCAATTTTCGCATACAGCAAGTCAGGATGCTCTGATATATCCACGTCCTCCATGGCCGCCATTTTCTTTCCGAGATGTTTAATTTCAAGTTATTTAGTGCTCAGTTCTCTACCTGTTTAGGCACAACTCAGTATCTTTGCTACATGCAAGGAGAGGGTAAGGAGAGCAATTCAAAGGTGGTATTGTGACCAATGTAGGTAGAAACCCTCGGTAGATTGAGGGGGGTGGCGCTGCCTATTAGGCCTTTGCTGTCCGATGCCGAGCTCAAATTTCATAGATACAGCAAATTCTTTTGGAGTATAGGGCTCTTCTGAGCGGTATAGCAGTGTAGATAGCAAATATTGTTATATCGCTGTGAGATTCCTCAGGTAACCGGCAGATTATTGAGAATTCAATAGGAGCTCTGGGAGAGTGTAACCGCTCCGGATTGCTGTTCGGACACGCCCCCTATTAATTTATTTAACTATGTATTTATTGTAAATATTTAACATTTGCTAATGCGATTATGTCCTTTTGTTGTCACGATGGGTGTTATGTTTTTTTCTTATCTTTTTCTTTTTCTTCCATGTTTTTTATGATATTTTTCTTTCTCCTCCATTAAGTTGTATGGAGAATACAAATATGCCCTTTTGTTGTTACGATAAGTGTTTTTGTTTTTTAATCTTTTTTCTCAATTGAGTTGTATGGGGAATATGAATATGGCCTTTTTTCTCACAATGTTTTTTTTTCCATCTATATATTTCTATGGGGAAAAACATGTACACTAATGAGAGCTTCTAACTTGCGATTTATTCTCTAGTCAAAATACGAAGAGACTGTGAACAGAGGGAAAACACAGCGCAACCCAGAATTTAAACGTAAAATAATTTTATTACAAAATCACACGCACATATAAAAACATACTTACAAGAAGTATGTACTTGATAAGCACATAAAAAAGTATTTAGATAATAAAGTCCACCAGCAGCATACATAGCAGTGTGATAGCGTATTTGGATAAAACAGCGTGTCTCTGGCGTTCAGTATAAACGATTCAAACAGCCCGCTAATGTCCAACTGCCTTGCTACGGATACTCTGTGTGACCAAAAAACCCAACGCGTTTCATCCGGTATCGTCCGGACTTTTTCAAGGGATAATTAGGACTCCCTAATAGTTTTTCAAAATCTCCTACCAAACTTCCTTCCAGAACAACTACGAATATTCAACAGCGTTGAATGCATGTAGGTAACGCTTTTAGTTCGCAGGCTGTTTGAATTGTTTATACTGAATGCCGGAGACACGCTGTTTTATCCAAACACGCTATCACACTGCTGTGTATGCTGCTGGTGGACTTTATTATCTAAAGACATTTTTATGTGCTTATAAAGTACATACTTCTTGTAAGTATGTTTTTATATGTGCGTGTGATTTTGTAATAAAATTATTTTACGCTTGAATCCTGGGTTGCGCTGTGTTTTTCCTCTGTTGACAGTCTCTTCGTATTTTGAACCTGACAAGACGCTCAGGCTCCATAGACGGCAGCACCCAGCTTGTTTCAGATTAGGAACATCAGTGGATCGAATTATATGAACTCATTGTTCTGGATAACCTTTTGGAAATACTGCAAGTATTTGATTATAACGTCCACTGTGGACTGGATATCATAACTATATAATCCACAACCGTGGATATTAGTATTACTTTTGTGGCTACATATCGATCTATTTTAACATTCATATATATGTAAAAGCTTACAATTGAAGGTTTATGCCTTTTTTGAAACATTGTGTGTATATACGACTACTTCCGGCCGATCACTTGAGAGATATACATATATGTAACATCTTAAAATTGAAGGTTGAGTCATATTTTTAAACATTGTACACATGATTATTCACAGCCAATAGTAAATATTTGAGATATATGTGTCTCTTTTACAATAGGTGTAAAACCTTAATCACTGTCTTGTGATATTCACATAGCGCTGCTTTACAATTTATTAGTGTTATTCTCTAGTCAAATTATCGCAAAGTAATTTTTTATGGAACTTGTAATACAAGCGGAATCCGAGAATCGCAAAGGCTTTCCCGCTAGCAGTGTTTTCGCAAGCGGAAAACTCCCCATAACGCTCAACTTGTAATCTCGGCCAAGGTGTTTACTGTCCCTTTAATTTCTAACAAAACTCCCATTTTGAATCCTGAGTTTCCAATGCTTATATGCAGGGCCGGTGCTAGACTATTTTGCGCCCTAGGCAAGACCAACTTCTTGCATCACCAAAAAAAAAATAAAAAAATGAAAGCAACAAAACATGAAACTGCTAAATTTCTTTTAAATGTCAAGAATAAGTGCCATAAGATGAGACCGGCTATTGTAGCGCAATTAGTATCTCTTTTTTAAAAGGAATTGCTTTGTGAACTCAGTTGACATACACTGCCATTGTCTACACTTATAAGAGGGGTGGAGTTGGCTGCTCCAGGCAACTTAGCTATGTAATTCATTTTGCTTATTTTTTAAAATTATTTGAAAATACTTGCCAGCAATTTTTAAACAATTTTTTATGCAAACTATTTTTAATTAATTAGTCCTTTTAGGATATGCACAGATCTCAACCTGTTTTGTGTCCCTTTATTAGTAGATTCCCCACATTTAAAAAGCCTTTATGTCTGTATCAATTTTATATTAATTATAACGGATCTGAACCATACAAATAGGGTGTATTTTAGCAGGCTGTCCAGTACAATCTGTACAAAAATACTGGACACTTAAAGGCCCCTATTTATCAAGGTCTGGCGGACCTGATCCGACAGTGCGGATCAGGTCCGCCAGACCTCGCTGAATACGGCGAGCAATACGCTCGCCGTATTCAGCATTGCACCAGCATTACCCCTGCAGACTCGCGGCCAATCGGCCGCCAGCAGGGGGATATCCGGCCGATGTCTGTCCGCCTGCTCAAAGCAGGCGGACAGGTTATGGAGCAGCGGTCTTTGTGACCACTGCTTCATAACTGCTGTTTCTGGCGAGCCTGCAGGCTCGCCAGAAACACGGAGCATCAAGCTCCATTCGGAGCTTGATAAATATGCCCCACAGACTCCTGTCAGCTAAATGTAAAGGGCCTTCTAGGCCTTAATGCATTAGATATATGGCTCAAAAAAAGTTACACTGTGCATTTTCTATTATATGTGTTACAGGCAACCATGGGGTGTACAATCATTGCTGGGTGTTTACTTCTAGTAGCCAAGGCAGTCACATTACTGTTCTGTACGTGTGTTACTGGCATCCAAGGGGATAAAATGACTGATTAGTTGTGAAAAATATATGTGGTGGGATCAAGGGTGGGGCCTAAGTTTGAGCTTTTGTGGGGACATTGTGTGAACCCATCTACGTCCCGTGTCCAGTCACCTATAGGTCGTCCGGTATTTTTATGGAGCACAGCTGGCACCCTACATACAGACCCCAAAGACACACCACTAAAAAGGAAAAACACACACATTTTTTTTAGGAAGGGGGTCTGAATGTGATAAAAAGCCTAGAGACCCCCATGTCCCCTTGTTTCAAAGTTCATAACCTGCTTTTTAAAATGAAGCCCTACATAAGTTTTAATAGTCAGGTAATCACTATAGTAATAGTGATCACCTGGTGTGAATAAATGTTTATTTATTTGAGCAAAGGCTGATGGGAGTCCCTATGTGCAAATCAAAGTTATATAAATATACCAAAAGGCCCTACTTTTTATTAGAATAATCCATCTTCTTTTCCATATATTATTTAGGAAAAACACAAACACACTTTTTTTTTTACTACCTTGTTTTCTTTCAATTTTAATGCATTTTTTAATGAAAGGTCTCTACGCACTTATAATAGGCCATCAAAAATGCCTATAGACCCTTTGTTTTAAAGCCCACAAGCCCCTCTTTAAAACATAGCCCCTATATAAGTTTTAAAAGAAAGGTGATCGCTGTCATAATAGTGATCACCTGGCGTGAATAAATGTGCATTTATTTGAGGAGAAGCTCATGGTAGCCCCTATGTGTACATCAAAGTTATATAACTATACCCAAAGGCCCTAAGATAAACTCTACATATTTATTAAACTTTTAATAAACAATATACATTTTTCACACATTTTGTTGCAGAATTCTCACGTCATAATATATACATAAAATAATGGTATGATTTGAATCTGCTTAAAATGCTGAAAAAATCCAATATATAATATGTGTAGGTTTATCACTGAAAAATGACTTACAGTACTTATTAAATGTCAGCAGCACCTAAAAAATTCCAAAACAGTTCCACACAGGGGTGGAAATGGCTCATCAGTGTTTAAACACAAGCCAGAATGGCTTTGGCCTTAAATCAGTCTTGAGGCAGGAGGATACTTCCTCATGTGGGCTTTGAACAAAAGCCTATCCGATACCCTTGAGAAATGATTTCCAGTACTCAAGGATCCTGAATTGATTTTTTTTAGGCCTCCAGATAAAGATTCTAGTCTGTAATGGGGCAGCACCTTTATGCGGATTTGGAGGCAAGGGAAGGCTTCTTGGTCTATTGTTTTTAGACCAAGGAGCATTGGACTTCCAAGGTGTTTTGGAAGAACCTGAATGCTAGTAAGTGGAAGAAAATGCTCTGATTTTTTGTTTGCCGAAAGGAACAAAAACGCCCTGAAGGCCTCTATTTTCCTTTGGATTTTTGTGTTTTGAGGCAGAAAGGATGCTTAGCCTGAGTTTAAACAAAAACAGTGCATGAGAGCAAGTGTTTGTGGTAGACTATGACATAACATAGTCTATAAGCCATACATTGAGGTAGTTGTTTGAGCAATAAGTATCACAGTCCATGATTAAATCCCACATATGGCATAACACATTCCATAACGATGTTGATCTTTGAGCAATTAAAGACACAGTCCATGATTGAATCCTACATATGCCATTAAACAATCCTTGCTCCATTCAAGGAGGTTGCTTTGAGAGCAATTAAAGACACATTCCCAAATTACAGCCAATAGAATGCGAGCTCAATCTGATTGGCTGATTGGATCAGCCAATCCGATTGAACTTGAATTTGATTGGCTGATTCAATCAGCCAATCAGATTTTTCCTACCTTAATTCCGATTGGCTGATAGAATCCTATCAGCTAATCGGAATTCGAGGGACGCCATCTTGGATGACGTCCCTTAAAGGAACCTTCATTCGGACTTAGGACGTCGTTAGAAGAGGATGGATCCGCGTCGGCTGCTTCAAGATGGTCCCGCTCCATGCCGGATGGAAGAAGATAGAAGATGCCGCTTGGATGAAGATGTTTGCCGGTCCGGATGTCCTCTTCTTGCCGGATAGGAGGAAGACTTTGGACCCTCTTC
Source organism: Bombina bombina (assembly GCF_027579735.1). Classification (NCBI taxonomy): domain Eukaryota; kingdom Metazoa; phylum Chordata; class Amphibia; order Anura; family Bombinatoridae; genus Bombina; species Bombina bombina. Next base: position 699,283,553 of record NC_069504.1, on the reverse strand, counting down.
TGGACCTCTTCTTGCCGGATAGGAGGAAGACTTCGGAGCCTCTTCTGGACGGATCGGTGATACCCGGCGTGGTGAAGATAAGGTAGGTAGATCTTCAGGGGCTTAGTGTTAGGTTTTTTAAGGGGTGTTTGGGTTAGATTAGGGGTATGTGGGTGGTGGGTTGTAATGTTGGGGGGGTATTGTATGTTTATTTAAATGCAAAAGAGCTGTTTTCTTTGGGGCATGCCCTGCAAAAGGCCCTTTTAAGGGCTGGTAAGGTAAAAGAGCTTTACAATTTTTATTTTAGAATAGGGTAGGGCATTTATTTATTTTTTATTTTGGGGGGCTTTGTTGTTTTTTTAGGGGGCTTAGAGTAGGTGTAATTAGTTTAAAATTCTTGTAATCTTTTTTTATTTTTTGTAATTTAGTGTTTGTTTGTTTTTGTAATTTAGTGTTTTTTTTTTGTAATTTAGTTTAGTTGATTTAATTGTAGATAATTGTAGATAGTTGATTTAATTAATTTATTGATAGTGTAGTGTTAGGTTTAATTGTAACTTAGGTTCGGATTTATTTTACAGGTAATTTTGTAATTATTTTAACTAGGTAGCTATTAAATAGTAATTAACTATTTAATAGCTATTGTACCTGGTTAAAATAAATACAAAGTTGCCTGTAAAATAAATATAAATCCTAAAATAGCTACAATATAATTATTATTTATATTGTAGCTATATTAGGTTTTTTTTTACAGGTAAGTATTTAGCTTTAAATAGGAATAATTTATTTAATAAGATTTATTTTATTTCGTTAGAATAAAATTAAATTTAACTTAGGGGGGTGTTAGGGTTAGACTTAGCTTTAGGGGTTAATACATTTATTAGAGTAGCGGTGAGGTCCGGTCGGCAGATTAGGGGTTAATAATTGTAGGTAGGTGGCGGCGACGTTGGGGGCGGCAGATTAGGGGTTAATAAATATAATATAGGGGGTCGGCGGTGTTAGGGGCAGCAGATTATGGGTACATAGGGATAACGTAGGTTGCGGCGGTGTACGGAGCGGCAGATTAATGGTTAAAAATAATATGCAGGGGTCAGCGATAGCGGGGGCGGCAGATTAGGGGTTAATAAGTGTAAGGTTAGGGGTGTTTAGACTCGGGGTACATGTTAGGGTGTTAGGTGCAGACTTAGGAAGTGTTTCCCCATAGGAAACAATGGGACTGCGTTAGGAGCTGAACGCTGCTTTTTTGCAGGTGTTAGGTTTTTTTTCAGCTCAAACTGCCCCATTGTTTCCTATGGGGGAATCGTGTATGAGCACGTTTATGAAGCTGGCCGCGTCCGTAAGCACCGCTGGTATTTAGAGTTGCAGTGGCGGTAAATTATGCTCTACGCTCCCTTTTTGGAGCCTAACGCAGCCCTTCAGAGAACTCTAAATACCAGCGGTATTTTAAAGGTGCGGGGGGAAAAATACACGCGTAGCTAACGCACACCTTTGGCCGCAGAACTCTAAATCTAGCCGCATGATAGTTATTTGCATGGCTTTTACAGTGTTACACTTTATAAAAATATCTGAGAGTACAACACTACATTTTTTCGCACTATTACATATAGAAAATGATTTATATGCTGGAAGAGATATGCAATATCTAAGACTTTCATAGATATCATGACTTATAAATGTCTGCAACACAAGGGGAAGGAGCAGACAGAGAACAGATAAGGGCCTTTATGTATGTTTTTACATCGCCCACCCAAGAAAGTCTCCAGGTGCAGAAGCAGACGGTGAGAGCGATGGAATATATTGGCCATATCTGTTATACAATTAAATTACCGTACTAGCATATATGAAATACAATCCCATCAATACCTTATTTAAATACATATTAGTTGTAAATCTGAATATTTTAGTATAGATTCAAATAATGAATCCAGATATATCACTGGTGCATGAGCGACGGGAAAAAAATTTAAAAGAAAAACAATAAACAAACCCCCCCCCACTTACCTCATAATTTAGGAGAAGGAGGAGGGTGAGGCTGGCTCCAGAGGCAAAAAAAATGGCAGGAGGTGCAGGAGGGCAAGGCCGCAGCAACCGGCGTAGGAGGGGGAATCATTAGGGGGGTGCCACCTGTGTGCACTGTGGTGCTGGTGCCCCTCTGTTCCTGCAGGCACACCACCCGTTTCTCCATCAGGCTGTTGTGTCTGCTTATTTATTTGTGCAGTACTTGGCTCTCACCATCTGCCTCTCAACCTGGAGACTTTCTTGGGTGTACAATTCAAATGCATCCTGTGTCCATCTGCTCCTTCCCCTTGTGGTGTAGCCTGTGGAGGGGGTGTGGGGTAGAGCACAGGTGGGGCATAAAGCACTGGTGATGCGGGTAGTGGTAGAGGTGGTGGGAAATCCTGGGGAGGCCTCACAGGTTGAGAGAGATCCAGGGGCTGAGGGCAAAGGACCTGAGCACCAGTTCAGAGACTGCTGGAGGGTGGTGAGGGAAAAGATGAAGGAGGAAGAGTGGATATGAAATGGAGACCCACACATCGTATATAGTGGTTGGAAGGAGCTGCTGCGCTGCAGAATGGCTGAGACAGAAAAGGCCAGGCCCAGTGTCCCAGGAGAAGAGATGACTACGACATCTTTTGAAGGACAGTTGAGAAAGTATAAACTGTCTCCAGTATTTGTAATGTTTTTTAATTTTATTAAAAACAAGATGTATTTCTGGCAATAACAAAGATTTTTTTTGTGGGAAACCTATGTTGTGTTTGCAATTATTTGCAGAGTATTTTTGTGTACTTTTTGAACAAAAGATCAAAAGGTTAAACAATAAAGACACATTTCTTTCTAATGACACGGTGAGTCCACAGATCATCATCAATTACTGTTTTGAATATCACTCTTGCCCAGCAGGAGGAGGCAAAGAGCACCACAGCAGAGCTGTTAAGTATCACTTCCCTTCCCACAAACCCAAGTCATTCTCTTTGCCTCTAGTACAAGGAAGAGGTGAAGTAATGAGGTATCCTGATTAAGATTCTTCTATCAATATTTTTTTATTTTGAAGTCTGGGCAAGATTGCTCTGGCCTTCCATCACAATTTGGCTCTAGCTTTACTCCACGTTAGTCTCTTCAGCAGGGTTGTGGTGGCTTTAAAGCAGTTAGGAACTTGTAAAGTGGGCTTTGCTGCGTTTCCCTAACATGTTGCTGCACTGGTATAGAAAGCCTGAGTAAGCTTACTCTGTCTTTCTTTTTACATAGGTCTCTGTGAGGAGCGGCATCCTCTCAAACTTTGTGAGTCGTCTGACTGCCAGACGGCTAGAATGCAGGTAAGTGTCTTTTGTTCTTCTGGGGCTAGAAGGCTGGCACTGAAGGGGTTAAGGCTTCCTGCTATTCAATTTGGGACTCAAAATCCTTCAGGGGTAAGGGTTTTTACGGCAGAGAGCAGGGCACTGATGAATGTGTTATGGAGACTAGGGGTTAATATCCTTCAGGGCAGGAAGGAGTTAACCCTCTATTGCGGGTTCAGTTTTGTTAGCTTTTATGTTAAGATAGCTATGTTGTTTAGAATCCTCATAGTAGGAAGAACTTATAGGGTGATGAGAAAAATTTTCAGGTGCCTAGCTAACAGAGCAAGATTGTCTGCTCTGGGTTAGTATAAACACCTACACAGATCTTTTATTTTTTATTGTGTGTACCGGTTTCGGCTTTGGAATGTAGCGTGGAACACGCTCCATTCTTTGTGATCTAGGACTCCGCCTTTTTTCTTCAGTAGTAATGCAGAGCAGCGCCATTTCTCTTTCCTCTGGGTCCGACCACGTGACCCTGCCTTCTTCAAGATGGACCCACTCCAGAAGGAAGAAGATTCCGTCTGGATGAAGACTTCTACCGGTCTGTATGTCCTCTTCTGGCCGGATCGGATGAAGACTTCTGCCCCTCTGGAGGTCCACTTGTGCCCGGCTGGGTGAAGACGGCTCAACGTAGGGAGATCTTCAAGGGGGTAGTGTTAGGTTTTATTAAGGGGGGATTGGGTGGGTTTTAGAGTAGGGTTGGGTGTGTGGGTGGTGGGTTTTAATGTTGTTGGGGGGGTATTGTATTTTTTTTTACAGGTAAGAGAGCTGATCACTTTTGGGCAATGCCCCACAAAAGGCCCTTTTAAGGGCTATTTGTAATTTAGTATAGGGTAGGGAATTTTATTATTTTGGGGGCCTTTTTAATTTTATTAGGGGGATTAGATTAGGTGTAATTAGTTTAAAAAACTTGTAATTATTTTTTTATTTTCTGTAATTTAGTAATTGTTGTTTTTTGTACTTTAGTTTATTTAAATTAATTGTAGTTAATTGTAGTTAATTTATGTAATTAATTTAATGATAGTGTAGTGTTAGGTGTAATTGTAATTTAGGTTAGGATTTATTTTACAGGTAACTTTGTACTTATTTTAACTAGGTAGCTATTAAATAGTTAATAACTATTTAATAACTATTGTACCTAGTTAAAATAAATAAAAAGTTGCCTGTAAAATAAAAATAAATCCTAAGATGGCTACAATGTAACTATTATTTATATTGTAGCTATCTTAGTCCTAGATTTGGAGTTAGGCGGTAGCCGTGAAAACCAGCGTTAGAGGCTCCTAACGCTGGTTTTAGGCTACCGCCGGTATTTGGAGTTATTCAAAAAAAGGGTCTAACGCTCACTTTTCAGCCGCAACTTTTCCATACCGCAGATCCCCTTACGTCAATTGCGTATCCTATCTTTTCAATGGGATCTTTCTAACTCTGGTATTTAGAGTCGTAGCTGAAGTGAGCGTTAGAAATCTAACAACAAAACTCCAGCCGCAGAAAAAAGTCAGTAGTTAAGAGCTTTCTGGGCTAACGCCGGTTCATAAAGCTCTTAACTACTGTACTCTAAAGTACACTAACACCCATAAACTACCTATGTACCCCTAAACCGAGGCCCCCCCACATCGCCGACACTCAAATACATTTTTTTAACCCCTAATCTGCCGACCGCCACCTACGTTATACTTATGTACCCCTAATCTGCTGCCCCTAACACCGCCGACCCCTATATTATATTTATTAACCCCTAACCTGCCCCCCACAACGTCGCAGCCAGCTACCTACAATAATTATCCCCTAATCTGCCGACCGCAAAGAGCCGCCACCTACATTATAGCTATGTACCCCTAATCTGCTGTTCCGATCAGCCAATAGAATGCGAGCTCAATCTGATTGGCTGATTGGATCAGCCAATCGCATTGAACTTGATTCTGATTGGCTGATTCCATCAGCCAATCAGAATATTCCTACCTTAATTCCGATTGGCTGATAGAATCCTATCAGCCAATCGGAATTCGAGGGACGCCATCTTGGATGACGTCATTTAAAGGAACCGTCATTCGTCGTTCAGTCGTCGGCCAGGATGGATGTTCCGCGTCGGAGGTCTTCAGGATGCTGCCGCTCCGATCCGGATGGATGACGATAGAAGATGCCTCTTGGATGAAGACTTCAATCGGATGGAAGACCTCTTCTGCCCGCTTGGATGAAGACTTCTACCGGATGGAGGACCTCTTCTTGCTCCGCTAGGATGAAGAATTTGGCTCGGCTGGGTGAAGACGACTCAAGGTAGGGAGATCTTCAGGGGCTTAGTGTTAGGTTTATTTAAGGGGGGTTTGGGTTAGATTAGGGGTATGTGGGTGGTGGGTTGTAATGTTGGGGGGGGTATTGTATGGTTTTTTTTACAGGCAAAAGAGCTGAACTTCTTGGGGCATTCCCCGCAAAGGGCTCTGTTCAGGGCTGGTAAGGTAAAAGAGCTTTGAACTTTAGTAATTTAGAATAGGGTAGGGCATTTTTTTATTTTGGGGGGCTTTGTTATTTTATTAGGGGGCTTAGAGTAGGTGTAATTAGTTTAAAATTGTTGTAATATATTTCTAATGTTTGTAAATATTTTTTTATTTTTTGTAACTTAGTTCTTTTTTAATTTTTGTACTTTAGTTAGTTTATTTCATTGTATTTATTTGTAGGAATTGTATTTAATTTATTTATTGATAGTGTAGTGTTAGGTTTAATTGTAGATAATTATAGGTATTTTATTTAATTAATTTATTGATAGTGTAGTGTTAGGTTTAATTGTAACTTAGGTTAGGATTTATTTTACAGGTAAATTTGTAATTATTTTAACTATTTTAGCTATTAAATAGTTCTTAACTATTTAATAGCTATTGTACCTGGTTAAAATAAATACAAAGTTACCTGTAAAATAAATATAAATCCTAAAATAGCTATAATATAATTATAATTTATATTGTAGCTATATTAGGATTTATTTTACAGGTAAGTATTTAGCTTTAAATAGGAATAATTTATTTAATAAGAGTTAATTAATTTTGTTAGATTAAAATTATATTTAATTTAGGGGGGTGTTAGTGTTAGGGTTAGACTTAGCTTTAGGGGTTAATACATTTATTAGAATAGCGGCAAGATTAGGTCGGCAGATTAGGGGTTAATAATTGAAGTTAGGTGTCGGCGATGTTAGGGAGGGCAGATTAGGGGTTAATACTATATACTATTTATTATAGGGTTAGTGAGGCGGATTAGGGGTTAATAACTTTATAATAATAGCGGTGTGGTCCGCTCGGCAGATTAGGGGTTAATAAGTGTAGGCAGGTGGAGGCGACGTTGTGGGGGGCAGATTAGGGGTTAATAAATATAATATAGGGGTCGGCGGTGTTAGGGGCAGCAGATTAGGGGTACATAGGGATAATGTAAGTAGCGACGGTTTACGGAGCGGCAGATTAGGGGTTAATAATAATATGCAGGGGTCAGCGATAGCGGGGGCGGCAGATTAGGGTTTAATAAGTGTAAGGCTAGGGGTGTTTAGACTCGGGGTACATGTTAGGGTGTTAGGTGCAGACGTAGGAAGTGTTTCCCCATAGCAAACAATGGGGCTGCGTTAGGAGCTGAACGCGGCTTTTTTGCAGGTGTTAGGTTTTTTTTCAGCTCAAACAGCCCCATTGTTTCCTATGGGGGAATCGTGCACGAGCACGTTTTTGAGGCTGGCCGCATCCGTAAGCAACTCTGGTATCGAGAGTTGCAGTGGCGTTAAATATGCTCTACGCTCCTTTTTTGGAGCCTAACGCAGCCATTCTGTGGACTCTCAATACCAGAGTTATTTTAAAGGTGCGGCCAGAAAAAAGCCAGCGTTAGATACGCGGGTCGTTACCGACAAAACTCTAAATCTAGCCGTTAGGGTTTATTTTACAGGTAAGTATTTAGTTTTAAATAGGAATAATTTAATTAATTGTATTAATTTTATTTAGATGTATTTAAATTATATTTAAGTTAGGGGGGTGTTAGGGTTAGACTTAGGTTTAGGGGTTAATACATTTATTATAGTGGCGGCGACGTTGGCGGCGGCAGATTAGGGGTTAATACATTTAATATAGTTGTGGCGACGTTGGGGGGGCAGATTAGGGGTTAATATATGAAATGTAGGGTTCGGCGATGTGGGGGCATCAGATTAGGGGTTCATAAGTATAATGTAGGTGGCAGCGGTGTCCGGAGCGGCAGATTAGGCGTTAATAATATAATGCAGGTGTCGGTGATATTGGGGGCGGCAGATTAGGGGTTAATAAGTGTAAGATTAGGGGTGTTTAGACTCGGGGTTCATGTTAGTGTGTTAGGTGTAGACATAAAATTCCATTCCCCATAGGAAACAATGGGGCTGCGTTAGGAGCTGAACGCTGCTTTTTTGCAGGTGTTAGGTTTTTTTTCAGCCGATTCTGCCCCATTGTTTCCTATGGGGAAATCGTGCATGAGCACGTTCAGCCAGCTTACCGCTGACTTAAGCAGCGCTGGAATTGAGGTGAGATGTGGAGCTAAATTTTGCTCAACGCTCACTTTTCTGCGTCTAACGCCGGCTTGCAGAAAACTCGTAATACCAGCGTTCTCTTAAGTGAGCGGTGAGAAAAAAAGGCTCGTTAGCACCGCACACCATTACCAACAAAAACTCCTAATCTAGCCGTTTATTATTAAGAGTGTTTTACATTCCAAAATGTGTACCCAAAGTCAATTATCTTTTGTAATTTCACTGCACATTACATCAGAGCGTGTATTTAACAGAGTTGTGACTCTTGTTCCACTGACATGTTTCAGTAAAAGCATTTTTATGTCTGAGAACAAGCGCGTTATTCAGAACCTTCCTTGCATCATGTCCTTCATGGGCATCCGTGCATTATGGGTTTACTATATCTGTAATCACAATTACCTAGATTATGAGTTTTGCGTTAGAGGCTGTGCGGTGCTAACGAGCGGTTTATGCTGACCGCTCACTTACAGACAATGCTCGTATTACGGGTTTTTACAAACCAGACAAGAAGTGAGCGTTGAGCAAAATTTTGCTCATTACCGCACTCCAATACCAACGGTGCTTACGTTAGCGGTGAGCTGGTGTAACGTGCTTGTGCATGATTTCCCCATAGGAATCAACGGGGAGGGCTGGCTGAAAAAAAGTCTAACACCTGCAAAAAATCAGCGTAAAACTCCTTAACGCAGCCCCATTGATTCCTATGGGTAAATACATTTTATGTCTACACCTAACACCCTAACTTGAACCCCGAGTCTAAACACCCATAATCTTACACTTATTAACCCATAATCTGCCGCCCCCGACATCGCCGACACCTACATTATAATTATTAACCCCTAATCTGCCGCTCCGGACACCGCCGCCACCTACATTATACTTATGAACCCCTAATCTGCTGCCCCCAACATCGCAGACACCTACATTATATTTATTAACCCCTACTCTGTTGCCCCCAATGTCGCCACCACCTACCTACACTTATTAACCCCTAATCTGCCACCCTCAACGTCGCCGCCACTATAATAAACATATTAACCCCTAAACTGCCGCACTCCCGCCTCGCAAACATTAGTTAAATATTATTAACCCCTAATCTGCCGGCCCTAACATCGCCGCCACCTACCTACATTTATTAACCCCTAATCTACCGCCCCCAAGTCGCCGCCACTATATTAAAGTTATTAACCCCTAAACCTACATCTAATCCTAAACCTAATCCCACCCCCTAATTTAAATATAATTAAAAGAAATCAAAATAAAAATTGTACATTGTAGCTAGCTTAGGGTTTATTTTTATTTTACAGGCAAGTTTGTATTTATTTTAACTAGGTAGAATAGTTACTAAATAGTTATTAACTATTTAATAACTACCTAGCTAAAATAAATACAAAATTACCTGTAAAATAAAACCTAACCTAAGTTACAATAACACCTAACACTACACTATAATTAAATTAATTCCCTAAATTAAATACAATTAAATAAAATTATCTAAAGTACAAAAAAACCCAAACACTAAATTACAGAAAATAATAAACAAATTACAAGATTTTTAAACTAATTTCACCTAATCTAATCTCCCTAACAAAATAAAAAAGCCCCCCAACATAAAAAAGCCCTACCCTACACTAAATTACAAATAGCCCTTAAAAGGGCCTTTTGCGGGGCATTGCCCCAAAGTAATCAGCTCTTTTACCTGTAAAAAATTACAAATCCCCCCCAGCATTAAAACCCACCACCCACACATCCAACCCTACTCTAAAACCCAACCAATACCCCCTTAAAAAAATCTAACACTAACCCCTTGAAGATCACCTTACCGGGAAAAGTCTTCATCCAACTGGGCCGAAGTCCTCAACGAAGCCGGGAGAAGTCTTCATCCAAGCCGGGCGAAGTGGTCCTCCAGACGGGCAGAAGTCTTCATCCAGATGGCATCTTCTATCTTCATCCATCCAGAGCGGAACAGCCAGCTCAATCCTATTGGCTGATTGCATCAGCCAATAGGATTTTTTCTACCTTAATTCCGATTGGCTGATAGAATTCTATCAGCCAATTGGAATTGAAGGGACGTCATCTTGGATGACGTCATTTAAAGGAACCTTCATTCCAGAAGAGCCGTCGGATGAAGAGGATGCTCCGCGTCGGATGTCTTGAAGATGGACCCGCTCCGCACCGGATGGATGAAGATAGAAGATGCCGTCCGGATGAAGACTTCTGCCCGTCTGGAGGACCACTTCGCCCAGCTTCATTGAGGACTTCGCAAAAGGCCCTTTTAAGGGCTAATTTGTAATTTAGCGTAGGCTAGGGCTTTTTTTATTTTGGGGGGCTTTTTATTTTGTTTGGGGGATTAGATTAGGTGTAATTAGTTTAAAAATCTTGTAATTTGTTTATTATTTTCTGTAATTTAGTGTTTGTTTTATTTTGTACTTTAGATAATTTTATTTAATTGTATTTAATTTAGGGAATTCATTTAATTATAGTGTAGTGTTAGGTGTAATTGTAACTTAGGTTAGGTTTTATTTTACAGGTACTTTTGTATTTATTTTAGCTAGGTAGTTAATAAATAGTTAATAACTATTTAGTAACTATTCTACCTATTTAAAATAAATACAAACTTGCCTATAAAATAAAAATAAACCCTAAACTAGCTACAATGTAACTATTAGTTATATTGTAGCTAGCTTAGGGTTTATTTTATAGGTAAGTATTTAGTTTTAAATCGGAATAATTTAGTTAATGATAGGAATTTTTATTTCAATTTATTTAAATTATATTTAAGTTAGGGGGGGTTAGGGTTAGACTTAGATTTAGGGGTTAATAACTTTAGTATAGTGGCGGCGACGTTGGGGGCGGCAGATTAGGGGTTAATAAATGTAGGTAGGTGTCGGCAATGTTAGGGACGGCAGATTAGGGGTTAATAATATTTAACTAATGTTTGCGAGGCGGGAGTGCGGCGGTTTAGGGGTTAATATATTTATTATAGTGGCGGCGATGTCCGGTTCGGCAGATTAGGGCTTACATTTTTTCTATTAGTGTTTGCAATGCGGGAGGGCCTCGGTTTAGGGGTTAATAGGTAGTTTATGGGTGTTAGTTTACTTTTTAGCACTTTAGTTAAGAGTTTTATGCTATGGCGTTGTAGTGTAAAACTCTTAACTACTGACTTTAAAATGGGGTACCAGTCTTGACAGGAGAGAGTCTACCGCTCACTTTTTGGCAGACTCGAAATACCGGCGCTATGCAAGTCCCATTGAAAAAAGAAGATACGCAATTTACGTAAGTGGATTTGCGGTATTTCCAAGTCTGGCCAAAAAAGTGAGCGGTAGACCTGTACCTGCAAGACTCGTAATACCAGCAGGCATTAAAAAGCAGCGTTAGGACCTCAACGCTGCTTTTTAAGCCTAACGCACAACTCGTAATCTAGCCGAATGTACATGTTTATATTGGATTTCCTTCACCTAAGGAAATTCTATTTTATTTTCTGTGAATAATTTTCCTTTCTAGTATGGAACAGAGCTCTGTTCCTAAATACATAATTCTTAAAGTGGCGATGTCAGTTTAAATATTTTAAATAATTTAATTTATAAAAATTATTTTAGCCTCTTGTCTCTGTGGATAATGCTGCTTAGGCTATGCCACAGCTTTCTCCTCAGTCGTCCCAAGCCTTTTTTATGGCGTCACATGCAGTGCCCTGCGGTTCCTCTCAATCTCCTAGAGGAGTTATTTGTGTGCAGAATTGTCTGCCCAGGTGTATTTTGGCATCTGTGGCTTTATCTGCTTTTCCTATCTTAAAGGGAAATCGCAAGAGGTTATTTCTCCAACATAGGTGTGTCCGGTCCACGGCGTCATCCTTACTTGTGGGATATTCTCTTCCCCAACAGGAAATGGCAAAGAGCCCAGCAAAGCTGGTCACATGATCCCTCCTAGGCTCCGCCTACCCTAGTCATTCTCTTTGCCGTTGTACAGGCAACATCTCCACGGAGATGGCTTAGAGTTTTTTAGTGTTTAACTGTAGTTTTTATTATTCAATCAAGAGTTTGTTATTTTGAAATAGTGCTGGTATGTACTATTTACTCAGAAACAGAAAAGAGATGAAGATTTCTGTTTGTATGAGGAAAATGATTTTAGCAACCGTCACTAAAATCCATGGCTGTTCCACACAGGACTGTTGAGAGCAATTAACTTCAGTTGGGGGAACAGTGAGCAGTCTCTTGCTGCTTGAGGTATGACACATTCTAACAAGACGATGTAATGCTGGAAGCTGTCATTTTCCCTATGGGATCCGGTAAGCCATGTTTATTACGATCGTAAATAAGGGCTTCACAAGGGCTTATTAAGACTGTAGACTTTTTCTGGGCTAAATCGATTCATTATTAACACATATTTAGCCTTGAGGAATCATTTTATCTGGGTATTTTGATATAATAATATCGGCAGGCACTGTTTTAGACACCTTATTCTTTAGGGGCTTTCCCAAAGCATAGGCAGAGCCTCATTTTCGCGCCGGTGTTGCGCACTTGTTTTTGAGAGGCATGGCATGCAGTCGCATGTGAGAGGAGCTCTGATACTTAGAAAAGACTTTCTGAAGGCGTCATTTGGTATCGTATTCCCCTTTGGGCTTGGTTGGGTCTCAGCAAAGCAGATACCGGGGACTGTAAAGGGGTTAAAGTTCAAAACGGCTCCGGTTCCGTTATTTTAAGGGTTAAAGCTTCCAAATTTGGTGTGCAATACTTTTAAGGCTTTAAGACACTGTGGTGAAAATTTGGTGAATTTTGAACAATTCCTTCATGTTTTTTCGCAATTGCAGTAATAAAGTGTGTTCAGTTTAAAATTTAAAGTGACAGTAACGGTTTTATTTTAAAACGTTTTTTGTACTTTGTTATCAAGTTTATGCCTGTTTAACATGTCTGAACTACCAGTTAGACTGTGTTCTGAATGTGGGGAAGCCAGAATTCCTATTCATTTAAATAAATGTGATTTATGTGACAATGATGCCCAAGATGATTCCTCAAGTGAGGGGAGTAAGCATGGTACTGCATCATTCCCTCCTTCGTCTACACGAGTCTTGCCCACTCAGGAGGCCCCTAGTACATCTAGCGCGCCAATACTCCTTACTATGCAACAATTAACGGCTGTAATGGATAATTCTGTCAAAAACATTTTAGCCAAAATGAACACTTATCAGCGTAAGCGTGACTGCTCTGTTTTAGATACTGAAGAGCATGACGACGCTGATAATAATATTTCTGAAGGGCCCCTAACCCAGTCTGATGGGGCCAGGGAGGTTTTGTCTGAGGGAGAAATTACTGATTCAGGGAACATTTCTCAACAAGCTGAACCTGATGTGATTACATTTAAATTTAAGTTGGAACATCTCCGCATTCTGCTTAAGGAGGTATTATCCACTCTGGATGATTGTGACAAGTTGGTCATCCCAGAGAAACTATGTAAAATGGACAAGTTCCTAGAGGTGCCGGGGCTCCCAGAAGCTTTTCCTATACCCAAGCGGGTGGCGGACATTGTTAATAAAGAATGGGAAAGGCCCGGTATTCCTTTCGTCCCTCCCCCCATATTTAAAAAATTGTTTCCTATGGTCGACCCCAGAAAGGACTTATGGCAGACAGTCCCCAAGGTCGAGGGAGCGGTTTCCACTTTAAACAAACGCACCACTATACCCATAGAGGATAGTTGTGCTTTCAAAGATCCTATGGATAAAAAATTAGAAGGTTTGCTTAAAAAGATGTTTGTTCAGCAGGGTTACCTTCTACAACCAATTTCATGCATTGTCCCTGTCGCTACAGCTGCATGTTTCTGGTTCGATGAGCTGATAAAGGCGGTCGATAGTGATTCTCCTCCTTATGAGGAGATTATGGACAGAATCAATGCTCTCAAATTGGCTAATTCTTTCACCCTAGACGCCACTTTGCAATTGGCTAGGTTAGCGGCTAAGAATTCTGGGTTTGCTATTGTGGCGCGCAGAGCGCTTTGGTTGAAATCTTGGTCGGCTGATGCGTCTTCCAAGAACAAGCTACTTAACATTCCTTTCAAGGGGAAAACGCTGTTTGGCCCTGACTTGAAAGAGATTATCTCTGATATCACTGGGGGTAAGGGCCACGCCCTTCCTCAGGATCGGCCCTTCAAGGCAAAAAATAAACCTAATTTTCGTCCCTTTCGTAGAAACGGACCAGCCCAAAGTGCTACGTCCTCTAAGCAAGAGGGTAATACTTCTCAAGCCAAGCCAGCTTGGAGACCAATGCAAGGCTGGAACAAGGGAAAGCAGGCCAAGAAACCTGCCACTGCTACCAAGACAGCATGAAATGTTGGCCCCCGATCCGGGACCGGATCTGGTGGGGGGCAGACTCTCTCTCTTCACTCAGGCTTGGGCAAGAGATGTTATGGATCCTTGGGCGCTAGAAATAGTCTCCCAAGGTTATCTTCTGGAATTCAAGGGACTTCCCCCAAGGGGGAGGTTCCACAGGTCTCAGTTGTCTTCAGACCACATAAAAAGACAGGCATTCTTACATTGTGTAGAAGACCTGTTAAAAATGGGAGTGATTCATCCTGTTCCATTAAGAGAACAAGGGATGGGGTTCTACTCCAATCTGTTCATAGTTCCCAAAAAAGAGGGAACGTTCAGACCAATCTTAGATCTCAAGATCTTAAACAAGTTTCTCAAGGTTCCATCGTTCAAGATGGAAACCATTCGAACTATTCTTCCTTCCATCCAGGAAGGTCAATTCATGACCACGGTGGATTTAAAGGATGCGTATCTACATATTCCTATCCACAAGGAACATCATCGGTTCCTAAGGTTCGCATTCCTGGACAAGCATTACCAGTTCGTGGCGCTTCCTTTCGGATTAGCCACTGCTCCAAGGATTTTCACAAAGGTACTAGGGTCCCTCCTAGCTGTGCTAAGACCAAGGGGCATTGCTGTAGTACCTTACTTGGACAACATTCTGATTCAAGCGTCGTCCCTTCCTCAAGCAAAGGCTCACACGGACATTGTCCTGGCCTTTCTCAGATCTCACGGATGGAAAGTGAACGTGGAAAAGAGTTCTCTATCTCCGTCAACAAGGGTTCCCTTCTTGGGAACAATAATAGACTCCTTAGAAATGAGGATTTTTCTGACAGAGGCCAGAAAAACAAAACTTCTAGACTCTTGTCGGATACTTCATTCCGTTCCTCTTCCTTCCATAGCTCAGTGCATGGAAGTGATCGGGTTGATGGTAGCGGCAATGGACATAGCTCCTTTTGCGCGCATTCATCTAAGACCATTACAACTGTGCATGCTCAGTCAGTGGAATGGGGACTATACAGACTTGTCTCCGAAGATACAAGTAAATCAGAGGACCAGAGACTCACTCCGTTGGTGGCTGTCCCTGGACAACCTGTCACAAGGGATGACATTCCGCAGACCAGAGTGGGTCATTGTCACGACCGACGCCAGTCTGATGGGCTGGGGCGCGGTCTGGGGATCCCTGAAAGCTCAGGGTCTTTGGTCTCGGGAAGAATCTCTTCTACCGATAAATATTCTGGAACTGAGAGCGATATTCAATGCTCTCAAGGCTTGGCCTCAGCTAGCGAGGGCCAAGTTCATACGGTTTCAATCAGACAACATGACAACTGTTGCGTACATCAACCATCAGGGGGGAACAAGGAGTTCCCTAGCGATGGAAGAAGTGACCAAAATCATTCTATGGGCGGAGTCTCACTCCTGCCACCTGTCTGCTATCCACATCCCAGGAGTGGAAAATTGGGAAGCGGATTTTCTGAGTCGTCAGACATTGCATCCGGGGGAGTGGGAACTCCATCCGGAAATCTTTGCCCAAGTCACTCAGCTGTGGGGCATTCCAGACATGGATCTGATGGCCTCTCGTCAGAACTTCAAAGTTCCTTGCTACGGGTCCAGATCCAGGGATCCCAAGGCGGCTCTAGTGGATGCACTAGTAGCACCTTGGACCTTCAAACTAGCTTATGTGTTCCCGCCGTTTCCTCTCATCCCCAGGCTGGTAGCCAGGATCAATCAGGAGAGGGCGTCGGTGATCTTGATAGCTCCTGCGTGGCCACGCAGGACTTGGTATGCAGATCTGGTGAATATGTCATCGGCTCCACCTTGGAAGCTACCTTTGAGACGAGACCTTCTTGTTCAGGGTCCGTTCGAACATCCGAATCTGGTTTCACTCCAGCTGACTGCTTGGAGATTGAACGCTTGATCTTATCGAAGCGAGGGTTCTCAGATTCTGTTATCGATACTCTTGTTCAGGCCAGAAAGCCTGTAACTAGAAAGATTTACCACAAAATTTGGAAAAAATATATCTGTTGGTGTGAATCTAAAGGATTCCCTTGGGACAAGGTTAAGATTCCTAGGATTCTATCCTTCCTTCAAGAAGGATTGGAAAAAGGATTATCTGCAAGTTCCCTGAAGGGACAGATTTCTGCCTTGTCTGTGTTACTTCACAAAAAGCTGGCAGCTGTGCCAGATGTTCAAGCCTTTGTTCAGGCTCTGGTTAGAATTAAGCCTGTTTACAAACCTTTGACTCCTCCTTGGAGTCTCAATTTAGTTCTTTCAGTTCTTCAGGGGGTTCCGTTTGAACCCTTACATTCCGTTGATATTAAGTTATTATCTTGGAAAGTTTTGTTTTTAGTTGCAATTTCTTCTGCTAGAAGAGTTTCAGAATTATCTGCTCTGCAGTGTTCTCCTCCTTATCTGGTGTTCCATGCAGATAAGGTGGTTTTACGTACTAAACCTGGTTTTCTTCCAAAAGTTGTTTCTAACAAAAACATTAACCAGGAGATTATCGTACCTTCTCTGTGTCCGAAACCAGTTTCAAAGAAGGAACGTTTGTTGCACAATTTGGATGTTGTTCGCGCTCTAAAATTCTATTTAGATGCTACAAAGGATTTTAGACAAACATCTTCCTTGTTTGTTGTTTATTCCGGTAAAAGGAGAGGTCAAAAAGCAACTTCTACCTCTCTCTCTTTTTGGATTAAAAGCATCATCAGATTGGCTTACGAGACTGCCGGACGGCAGCCTCCCGAAAGAATCACAGCTCATTCCACTAGGGCTGTGGCTTCCACATGGGCCTTCAAGAACGAGGCTTCTGTTGATCAGATATGTAGGGCAGCGACTTGGTCTTCACTGCACACTTTTACCAAATTTTACAAGTTTGATACTTTTGCTTCTTCTGAGGCTATTTTTGGGAGAAAGGTTTTGCAAGCCGTGGTGCCTTCCATTTAGGTGACCTGATTTGCTCCCTCCCTTCATCCGTGTCCTAAAGCTTTGGTATTGGTTCCCACAAGTAAGGATGACGCCGTGGACCGGACACACCTATGTTGGAGAAAACAGAATTTATGTTTACCTGATAAATTACTTTCTCCAACGGTGTGTCCGGTCCACGGCCCGCCCTGGTTTTTTTAATCAGGTCTGATAATTTATTTTCTTTAACTACAGTCACCACGGTACCATATGGTTTCTCCTATGCAAATATTCCTCCTTAACGTCGGTCGAATGACTGGGGTAGGCGGAGCCTAGGAGGGATCATGTGACCAGCTTTGCTGGGCTCTTTGCCATTTCCTGTTGGGGAAGAGAATATCCCACAAGTAAGGATGACGCCGTGGACCGGACACACCGTTGGAGAAAGTAATTTATCAGGTAAACATAAATTCTGTTTTTATGAATCGGATAGTAAGGTTTCTGCTCCGCTTGTGGCTGCTACACATTTTGTCCTTCTTATAGTTTTATGAGCAGGATAGTCGGTAGCATCTGAGGGTTAAACCTCCAATTTGGACAGTGTAATTTCTTAATCTGGTACTGAAGTAATTCTCTTCAGATTCAAGCCGGAACTCTTTTCTGTTCAGGAGGGGTTGGCTACTTGGTAAACTTCGACTCTCCTGTCATGGTCAATCCTCTAGAATCTAGTGAATTCTATATTTACTAGGATTAATTTGTAAACATTTTCCTGTTTTCGACCGTATTAAGAGAAATTTCTCAGGGATGGGGGATGTCAAGGATTACCCATTCGCCTGTCTGTAATAGCTGTCTCCTTTAAATATCATGGTGCAGCCATTGCTATTCTGGTTAGAGATCTTCAATCCTTAGTTAGGATAGAGGCTTGTTTACAAACTTTTATGGACAAGCGCGGCTTGTCTGATTCCATTTTGGACGACTCAATATGGAGATCAATAACAGAAAGGCTATTAGGCCATTTTTTTTATTTCTGTTGCTGCCTTTCGTTCCCTTGTACTTCAGAAGAAGTCTTTCCCTTTCTTTTCCAATCAGGAGCAGTCCAAGTTCTCTGGGATATCCAGTCAGTCTTGGATCAGGGGAAGTAGGTAAAGAAAACCGCAGCTAACTATCATTCAGCATGAAGGTTCACCCCAGAACAGGATTGGATCCTGTGGGGGGCAGTCTGTCTCAGTTTCTTCTCTTGCCTGGATACTAGATGTCCAAGATCCCTAAGGGGCTGTAGGTATAGTGTCCCAAGGTTACAAATTCTCCTTTCCCGGAATAGGTTTCTCCTTTCATGTTTCTTTGTAGCCCAGATAAAGAGAGAGGCTTTCTTGAAATGTGTTCGGAATCTTCCTCCCTTGAAGGGATTATTTCAGTTTCAGTTTAGGAACAGGATCTAGTTTCTTTTTCATTCTGTTCCAACTACCTTTGTCCTGATTTAGGCATGAAATGTTTACATTTGTTTTTCGGAGTACCGTCCTTTACGATGGAGACTCTTTGCTCCATTCTTCTTTGGTGCTAGAGGGTCAGTTTATAACGGCCTTAGATCTAAAGGATGCGTATCCTCAGTTTCCCATTCAACGGGATCATCTCAGATTTCTGAGTTTTGTTCTCCGGCTGAATGTTTTTCAGTTTGTGGGCTTATAATGGCTTTGCAACACCTCCCAGAATCTTTTTTAAAGTTCTGGACTGTGATCGGTACCAGGATTGCAGTGGCGTCCCTCCTGGACGTCCTATTGGTCCAGGCGCCATTTTTCGATAAAATATATATCATTGGAGGTTTTAGTTGTTTTTTTTCTTCCCTTGTCCCAGCTGCATGGGTATTCTATTTAGGAATTAATGTTTGAGAGCTAAGCAGTTCTGCATGCTCAGTCAGTGGAATGGGATTATCCAGATGTCTTGGAGTATCTAGATCTATCGACAAAAATCTCCTTTCCATGTTTTTTTCTTCTTCATCAAGATCTTTGGTCTCTGGACTCTCGCTTTGGAGACCTTCCTAGGCGTTTGACCGCTGGGGAGGTATCTTGGACTCGTTGAGAACTCGCCAAGGAATTAGCTCAAATGGTAGTGCGCTCGCTTATCATTCAAGAGGTAGTGGGTTCACTGCTCGCATTATAACGCAGGGACTTTGGTCCTGGGAGAAGTTTGCTCTCCCCTTTATCTTTGAGGCGGATAGCAACTTTCAATGCTCTGATGGTTTGACCTCAGTGGTCTTTAGTCCATTTTATCGGGTAATAGACAGATAACATAGCCTCTGTGACTTTACATCACCTGCCAGGGAGGAACTTCAGTTCCTTAGTCACGTAGGTAGGGTTTCAGATTTTTTTGTGGGTAGGTGCTCACAGTTATTGCCCATCTGCCACCCACATTTCTGGAAGGGACATCTGGGATGCGGCATTCTGAACAGTCAGACTTCTCATCACGGGGAAGTGGGAACCCCATCCGGGAGTGTTCTCCAGATTATCTCCCAAATGGGGTTTTCCAGAATTGGTTCTGCTGGGGTCTCGTCAAAACCCAGGTTCGGTTTGAGGTCAAGAAATCCTCAAGCCTTCTAATAGATGTTCTGGCAGATACTTGGAACTTCAGATTAACATATCCTCCTTCTGTTTGTTCTCCTTCCGTGTTTCAAGTAGGAGAGAGCATTGGGTTTCTACTAGCTCCTGCATGGCCTTGCAGGATCTGGTAGGTGGATCTAGTAGATATGTTGTCTGTATCTTCATGGAGACTTCTGCTGGGGATATTCTGCCTCAGGAGTCCTTCCGTCATCCAAATATTGTTTCTCTGAAACTGCCTGCTTGGAGATTGTTCTCTTGTTTTTAGCTAATCGTGGATCGTTTGAATCGGTTCTTAAAGGGACATGAAACCCAAAATTGTTCTTTCATGATTCAGATAGAGAATATTATTTTAAACAACTTTCTAATTTACTTCTATTATTTAATTTGTTTAATTCTCTTGTTATTCTTTGCTAAAAGGTTTATCTATGAAAGCTCAGGAGCAGCAGAGAATCTAGGTTCAAGCTGCTGATTGGTCGCTGCATATATATACCGATTGTCATTGACTCACCCATGTGTTTAGTTAGAAACCAGTAGTGCATTGCTGGTCCTTCAACAAATGATACCAAGAGAATAAAACAAATTAAATAATAAAAGTAAATTAGAAAGTTGTTTAAAATTGTATTCTCTGTCTGAATCATGTGGGTTTCATGTCCCTTTAAGACCATGATTCAGGGTCGTAAGCCTATCCCTAGAAAAAAAAAAATTAAGATATAAAAGCAGCCTATGTAGCCTAGTGGTTAGCTTTGTGCCTTCCAACTCAAAGGTTGTTGGTTCGCATCCAGCTGCTGGCGCTGGATGTCTATTTTACAGGACCCCAAGGATCTTCTCTTTTATCCAGGTAGGCCTGAGAAGTAGGTTATTTGTTAGTACCCTCAAGGGTCAGATTCGGCGCTTGCCATTCTGCTGTTCAAGTGTCTGGCGGATGTGCCGGATGTACAATCAGGTCCTGGTCGGAATCAGGACTGTGTTTAAGTCAGTTGCTTCTTTGGAGCCTTAACTTTGTTCTTAAAGTTTTTAGTCAGGCTTAGTTTGAGCTTACACATTCCATAGATATTAAGTGTTATCTTGGAGAGTTTTGTTCTTCTTCTGCTCAGAGGGTTTCCGAACTCTCAGCTTTGCAGTGTGGTTTCCTTATCTCGTATTTTGGTAGATGAGGCAGTTCTTCGAACCAGTTGGTTTTCTTCCTATGGTTGTTTCGGACAGAGATTTTCGTCAGGAACTTGTTGTTCCTTTTCTCTGTCCTACTCCTTCTTCTCATAAGGTTCGTTGGGTGCACAACTTAGATGTTGTGCGGGACCTTACATTTTCTCTACAGGCTACAAGGGACTTTGTCAGTCCCCTGTATTGTTTGTTGTTTTTCTGGTTAGACATATAGGCTAGTAAGTTTTCGCCACTTCTCTTCTCTCTGGTTGAGAGGTGTTATCATAGGGCTTATGAGCCTGCTGGACAGCAGCCTCCTGAGGGAATTACAGCTCTCTCCACTGGTGTGGTGTTCTCTTCTTGAGTCTTCAAGAAAGAGGCCTATGTGGAACATTTTTGTAAGGCGGCGATTTGGCCTTCCTTGCTCACTTTTGCTAAAGTCTATAGATTTGTTCTTTTGCCTCGACTGAGGTTTCTTTGGGAGAAAGGGTCTTCAAGCATTGGTGCCTTCTGGTTAGGTTACCTGTCTTGTCCCTCCCGTATCATCTGTGTCCTCTGGCTTGGGTATTGATTCCCAACTGTAATTGATGATGATCCATGGACTCACCATGTCATTAGAAAGAAAACTAAATTTATGCTTACCTGATAAATTTCTTTCTTTCTTGACATGGTGAGTCCATGGCCCTTCCTGGTTTTCAGACAGGTTTTTTTTATATAAACCTCAGGCACCTCTGCACCTTGTGTTATTTCCTTTCTCTCCTTTTCCTTCCGTCGAATGACTGGGGTTTGTGGGAAGGGAAATGATACTTAAAAGCTCTGCTGTGGTGCTCTTTGCCTCCTTCTGCTGGCCAGGAGTGATATTCCCACCAGTAATTAATGATGATCCGTGGACTCACCGTGTCAAGAAAGAAAGAAATTTATCAGGTAAGCATAAATTTCGTTTTTTACAGCCTTCTTTGCTCATATTTACCAAGGGTTTCAATATTAGTGGAGGGCACTGTAGATATATATAGGAATATGTATTTAAAACTACTTAGAACATATTACCCTATGTGAAGAACATTGGAATGTAAAATAAAATTATTTTTGATGTTTTCATGTATCTGACTACAAAGGGCTCCAATGCACGTATATATGTATATATGTATATATGTTTGTACAGATGTATTTATGTGTTTATATGTGTAAATGTAAATACATATAAACACATATAAATACATCTGTAAATACATATATACATACATATATACATATATATGTATACTGTCTCTATATACTGTAGATATATATATATATATATATATATATATATATATATATATATATATATATATATATATATATATATATATACACATATTTAGACATGTGTATGCATGCATATGTATGGTAAAGCCCTTTTTTCAAACACCTTATACCAAATATCTTTGAACCCTTATAACTTTTTTATTAATTTTTTAAAATAATTTTAATCATGCGGTGTTTATATGAGTGTAACTGTACTTTTACATGTATTTATGTTGTGTTTAATGTAACTTTGTTCTTACCCTACCCTTTATCGAGCTCTCAATTCATGCTACCCAGACGCACATTAAATTAGATTGAGTAGGAGTGAACGCGTTTGCTTTCAACTCGTATTAAGCATGCTGTTTCCATTGCGCACAAAAAGCCAAAAAAAAAAAAAACGATATCGCTTGCGCACTATAGTTAGCACACCACTCGTAATCAACCCTTAATAAGTGTATAACACATAAGAAAATAAGTTATCCCTGGAGCATAATGGAGTTAAAATCAAGCTCTGTTAAAACAGAGTGTGCTTATCACCTCCACTGACTCGGAACACCTATCCTGACAGTTGAAAATGGCTATCATACTTCAAAGATGAAGCAGGAGAAGAAAGAAGGCACACCAAAAGCCAAAATAATAATCCCCAGTGCGCCAGCTCTATCCAAGAGCGCTAATATCAATCTCCGGTGTGAGAAGTATAGCAAAATATGCTTAATAGTGCAGGGGGAGAAAGTAATGGCTGCATTAGAAGCTCCAGTAGCAAAGAAGCGAGATTAGTCAAGTGGAGTTAAATATAAAGAGACAGAACCTCAGATATTGCATAAAATGCAAGAGTGCCAAAATAAGATCAAACTATAATTAAAGGTATGTGGTGTGTAAATATATGCCCCAGGCTATGTGAATTATGTACATGTACATGTGAATAGACAGTGGGCTATGAGGTGCATTTGTACTTACCTGCCAGCACCTGCATCTATTGTTCTCACCTCAGTTCCAGAAGAATAGTTTCCAGTAGACTAGCCCATCTGAGATAGAGTAATCATGGTGCCAAATATCTGTAAAAGCACGGCCACTTTAAGCCAGGAGATTGGCAGATAAATCCATATTTTGCCGGGGGCACAGCGTTAGCAAACAAGAAGCAGTACTCTGTAGTCCAGCGGAGTGGTGGATACACCCACTTTCCACATAGGAGGCCTGTGACATCTACAAACTGGAAGAAGATTTTGACTGCCTAGCTGAAAACTCCTGTCTACCTCTCTGTCCTGTTTGTAGGCTCTCTGAGGAGTAAATAGGGTATCAAGTGGTTATTAAAGACCTTAATCAGTGGAAATGCTCAGGTCCACATAGGTTCAAATCTAAATACTATTGTACTTTTTCTCATTTACTAACTTCCCATCAGATGTGGAGAGGTTGATGTGCATAGGTGGAGGTCCAGGCGAAGGTCCCAAGCGGAGGTCCATCTATCCGACGTGAAGGTCCTCTTCATGCGATCGTCCTCTGCACACTGAGGATTCAAATGCAAGGATCTCCACATCCAATCAATGGACCTGCACCTGGGACCTTCGCCTGGACCTCCACCTACGCGCATCGACCGCTCCGCCTCCGCAGGGATGAAGAAGATGCCGATCCTGCGATGGATGAAGATGAATCCGCCTGGATGAAGATGGAGCCGCCTGGATGAAGATGGAGCCGCTGGGATGAAGATCGTTCAAGCTGGTCTTCAGCAACTGTGAGTACCTAAAGAGGGGTTAGTGTTAGGTTTTTATATGTTTTTTTTGGGTGGGTTTTTCTTTTAGATTAGGGTTTGGGCTTGTCTTAAAAGATCTGAATGCCCTTTTAAGGGCAATGCCCATACAAATGCCTTTTCAGGGCAATGGGTTTCTTTAGTTAGGTTTTTTTTATTTTGTGGGTTTGGGGGGTGGGGGTTTGTAATGTTAGGGGTGTTTGTTTTTATTTTTTAGAAAAAGAGCTGATTTCCTTAGGGCAATGCCCCACAAAAGGCCCTAGTTTATTATAGATTAGGGATTTTGGGGTGGTTTTTTTTAAAAAAAATATTTTGGATAATTCGTTTGTTATTTTGTGT
Organism: Bombina bombina; assembly: GCF_027579735.1. Taxonomy (NCBI): domain Eukaryota; kingdom Metazoa; phylum Chordata; class Amphibia; order Anura; family Bombinatoridae; genus Bombina; species Bombina bombina. The sequence goes on along the minus strand of NC_069504.1, from coordinate 699,259,432 downwards.
AGTTTTTTTTTCTTTTTGGTGTGTTTTTTTTTTTTAGAATAGCCATTTTTTTATTTTTAATGGGCAGCAAAAGAGCTGAATGTCATTTTAAGGGCAATGCCCATACAAATGCCCTTTTCAGGGCAATGGGTAGATTAGGTTTTACTTTATTTTTATTTTGTGGGTTTGGGTGGTGGGGGTTTGTATACTGTTAGGGGGTATTTGTTTTTCTTTTGTAGAAAAAGAGCTGATTTCTTTAGGGCAATGCCCTACAAAAGGCCCTTTTAAGGGCCCTTGGTAGTTTATTATAGATTAGGTTTTTTTTATTTTTGGGTGTTTTTTTTTTAAACAGGGTATTAGAATAGGAATAATTTTTATTGTTTTGTATTATTTCATTTGTTATTTTTTGTAATTTTAGTGTTTTTTATTTTTTGTAATGGTAGTTTTTTGTTGTTGTAATGTTAGGTTTTAGTGTAAGGCAGCTTAGGTTTTATTTCACAGGTAAGTTTGTATTTATTTCAACTAGGTAGTTAGTAAATAGTTAATAACTATTTACTAACTAGTCTACCTATTTAAAATAAATACAAACTTACCTGTGAAATAAAAATAAAACCTAAACTAGCTACAATATAACTATTAGTTATATTGTAGCTAGATTAGGTTTTATTTCACAGGTACGTTTGTATTTAGTTTAAATAGGTATTATTTAGTTAATAATTGTAACTTTTATTTAGCTCTATTTTAATTATGTTAAAGTTAGGAGGTGTTAGGTTTAGGGTTAGGTTAAGGGTTACAGTTAGGGTTAGGTTTAGGGGTTAATATAGTTTAATTTAGGTTGTTGCGATGTGGGGAGCTGGGGGTTTAGGGGTTAATAGGTTTATTTAGTGGTAGTGATGTGGGAGGGCAGAGGTTTAGGGGTTAATAACTTTATTTAGTGGTGGCGATGTCGGAGAGCAGCGGAATAGGGATTAATATCTTTATTATAGTGTGGGCGATGCTGGGGTGCAGGGGAATAGGGGTTAATAACTTTATTATAGTGGCAGGGACTTTAGGAGCAGCAGATTAGGGGTTAATAAATTTATTTCAGTGGCGGCGATGTCGGGGCGGCAGATTAGGGGTTAATAACATTATCTAGGTGTCGGCGATGTTGGGGGCGCAGATTAGGGGTGTTTAGACATGGGGTTTATGTTAGGGTGTTAGGTTTAAACATAACTTTTTTCCCCATAGACATCAATGGGGTTGCATTACAGAGCTTTTCATTCCGCGATTGCAGGTGTTAGTTTTTTTTCTAACACTCTCTCCCCATTGATGTTTATGGGGAAAGATTGCATGAGCACGTCAAAGCAGTGCTTGTATTTTGTGCGGTATGGAGCTCAATGCAACCATATCGCACGCACAAGGCGGCTTTTCAAAAACTCGTAATGGCAGCGCTATGGAGGGTGAAATAACGCAACTTTTGTTGCGTTCGTTTCGCACCCTCTATAGCGCAAAACTTGTAATCTAGATGAATATTAATTCAAAAGTTTGGATTTCAGAAGAAACTTGGATTTTGGAATTCTGGATTTGAGGATTTGTACCTGTACTTACAATGCACATTGCAAACATAAAGTGGTATTATATGCATTTGTTACTTTTAACACGCTCCTTACAAACAAAAAAAATAAGATAACCACAAAAAAATAAAATATGGTTTGCTTAATATGTGGCTAATAAAACGAGAAGAGTTACACTGGCAATATGGCAACCCAGTATAAGGTTAAAACAAATATCACCTATATGAAGAAAAGAATTTTAAAGTAATAGTTTTATTTATTTTTTGTCTGAAAAAGATGTAAAATAAAATATGCTTATATTTCAATAACTAAACTAATACAGCAGTATCAGACATGTACTTCCAACTAATGCTCATTGACTAATAGTTATAAATGCTAATTGTACCTAACAGCCAATGGGCATTAAAATATAGTTAATTTAAACAGCATCTACTTCTTTCAAGCAAAAAAAGTAAACATATATAAATCCTGCTCTTTTGTATAAACAGAATTGTTTTTGAGTATAATGTCCCTTTAACTAGTCATCTGTATAGTGCTGCAGGTTTGCTTAGTGCAAGAGTAGATGGGTGTAAGAGACTAAAGCTTATTGGCTAAGCTGTGTGCGTAATGTTGCAAATAAGTGAGTACTTAAACAGTAGAAGTGCACCAGCTGACCATGGGCCAGATTACAAGTAGAACGCTTAATATCGCTTTCACAAAAGCGATATTACCGCTCTACTGAGTAATACCAGCGCACGCTAATGTGCGCTGGTATTACAAGTTGACAGCAATCAGAACTAGCGCAACAAAGGCAGCATATTGTAAATCTATATGTATATGACTATATACATATATATTTATGTGTTAATATGTATATATGCACATATTAACACATAAATATACTGTATATGGATTTAAGCATATACATAATTATTATAGACCGCTATGTAAAGGCTTTTCTAGCCCCCAAAAACTGCTAAGTGCAGTTTTCTTTTTTCTTTTTTAAAAAAATGCTACATTAAAAAAAAACGGAAAAAAAGAAAGAAAGAAAGAAAACTAACGCTTCATAAAATTAACTTGTAATGGCTGGTTATTTATTTTTGCTCACTGCAAACAGGCAATAAATTAGTGCTCCACTTGTAATCTGGCCCCATATGTATAATGCAGCAGGGGCTGTTAGCACTGAAATAGCAGACTGTAAAAGACGTGGGTGTGCTCGCTAAGCTGTGCGTATTATACTACAGGGAGGGTCAGTACTGGAATGGCAGGTTCTTATTTTCTGTCTGAGCACCTATATTAATGGCTCTTATTCATAAGTTTCTGGCTCCGGGGATGGATTGCTGGGTGTGGTAAGTGAGAGGGGACATTCTGCCATAACTTCTGTAATTGCATTTTAGATTTATAAATGAGGACAAAGAAGAAATAATCTGGGCAAAGGACCAGGCTGGGCATAGAGGCAAAGCTCCGGTTGAGGTTAAAAAAACCTTGTGTTAAGAGCAAAAGTTCAAATATCAGTAGTAGAACATATATATATATATATATATATATATATATATATATATATATATATATATATTAAGTGATTCCATCATAAAGCCCATGCTGTCTTTTTAAGATTAGAAATTTCTTCCTTAAAGGGACAATAAAACCAAAATTAAACTTTCATGATTCAGACAGCATGCAGTTTTAAACAACTTTCCAATATACTTCAATGATCAAATTTGCTTTGTTCTCTAGATATCCTTTGCTAAAGAGTATACATAGCAGGGTAAGGAGCTGCCATACACTGCTAGAATCTAGCTGGTGATTGGTGTCTGCAAGTATATGCCTTTTGCCATTGGCTCGCTTGATGTGTTCAGCTAGTTCTACATATTACCTGCAATTTCACCCTGAGCTGATGATAGCTCAGGTTTATGTGAGTAGTCACTTGACCCGTATATACTAAAATTAAGTTTATATAAACAATATCACACTATTTGTGTTTTCTCTCTTTTATTTTGAGGGATTGAGGATCGCCTACACGATATCCTTTTATATCACATTAATTTGTATTATTATATTTGTTTGTGATTGAAGTTATTTGTGTTTAGTTCTACATATTGCATTGATGGTCCTTCAACAAAAGATACCAAAAGATTAAAGCAAAGTTGATAATAGAAGTAAATAGAAAAGTTGTTTAAAATTTCATGCTCTCATTGTAAGAGAGTGGCGGAGATCTTCACCCCTGTCTATACCTCAGATCTTTTTTTTTTTTTTAAATATTTTTTATTGAGTATATACTTTTTAACATACAGCTTTACTCAAACATGAATATAAACAGAGTTCATATTGAACAAAGCATGAAAGGAGCATTCTTATGCACAGGGTTCTAATCATACTATCCGTGGTTGAGAATAGAAATGTCTCCTTGTGTGGAAATCCTCGTTTTTACAGAGGTCACCTTATGTATACACAGTAAACATTTAAGGGAATACAGAGATATATCATCAGTCTACAAAGGTGTATTCCTGAAAGAAAGAAACAGGCCAGTCAAAAGAAGTAAAGAATTAGCATGGTATTACTCAGTGTATTATAGTTCAGGCTCCAAGCGGGGCAGGGAGCTCCTCGACCTCTCCCCACTTGTCATCTGGTGGGTAGAGCTTTGGACTACTGTAGCAGCTCCTAGGTAGGGGAGGGGGTAGGGAATAAGTATAAAGATTATAGGAGAGGGTGTCTGAAGGGGAAGTGTTCCGGTCTCACTATGCTCTCTCTAGTGTCTAGGCTCCAGTATTAGGGGACGGCCGGGCTAGCATAGAATCCCAGGGTTCCCAAATTGCGCAATAATTGCTCAGTTGCCTTCTCTCCCTAGCAACATAATTTTCCATGTTTTTAAGGTAGTTCACGCTCTCAATTACACTTTGTAGCCTAGGGGGCTGGCTCTTTTTCCAATTTCTGGCTATAAGCAGTTTAGCAGAGACAAGAACATAGATCAAGAGGTTTTGCTTGGCTTTAGGAAGCTTATCTATGTCCAAATGCAAGACAGCTAGGGCTTGGTTCAGGGCTTGAGTTAGCTTCAATTCTGTACAAAGCCTACCCACTTTCTGCCAGTAGGTCGTTAGTTTGGGGCAGGTCCACCAAACATGGATGGGGGAGCCCAGCCCTACGCACTCCCTCCAGCACAGCTGCGAATGTTCTGGGAAAAGTCTCCCTAGTTTTGTGGGTACTAAGTGCCATCTGGTTATTACCTTGAAGTATAGTTCGTAGAGAGTAATGCAATGGGTCGCCCTCTTCGTCAGTCTAATGGCCTTGTCCCAGGTTTCTGCTGAGAATGTAACTTGTAACTCTTCCTCCCATGCTTTCATGTGGACTGTTTTTGGGGTAACCCCTTCTTCCAGAAGGCAGTGATAATGTACTGAGAGAGGTTTGTGTAGTTGGGTGTTTGTTGTCCATCGCGCCTCCCAAATGGTCAGGTCTCTCAATGTGTCATTTTGAAAACCCCAAGATCTCATTAGAGTACGGAGTCTCAATAAGTCAAATTGGTGTCTAGGGGACAGTGTGGGAAGGTCCATCATGTCTCCGTGTGGTCGTATCTGTCCGTTGCTGTAAAAGTCTCTCACAGAGTTTATACCCGTAGCATCCCATGAGCTGAGATTTGAATCGAGTAGTCCTATCAAGAGGCCTCTTATTGGGTGTATTGGTGAGGGGTGCGGAGCTACCAACTTGTTGTGTCTCAGTTTAACCCAAGCATCTCGGCACCCCTTCACAATATTGTTCGCGACGTGGACTTTGGTTTGCCAATGTTGAGGTAACCAAAGAAGATCCTCCAGTTGGATGTATGCGGGAAGCGAAGCTTGCTCCAGCTCCCTCCATCTCGTTGGCGGGAGGGCCTTAGCCCACGCCGTGGCATGGGTTAGCATCGCTGCCTCATAGTATGTTTTTACACTGGGAAGGCCAAGGCCTCCTTTCTCTATTGGTTGTTGCAAGATATGCGCTGCGACTCTGGGTCTTTTGTCATGCCAGGTGTATGAGTTGAAGAGGGATTGGAACCTCCTCAGTAACGCCCCCGGTACTGGTATCGGGATACACCGGAATAGGTAGGTGAGTTTTGGTAAGATCATCATTTTAAGAGCTGCTACCCTGCCCATCCAGGATATATCGCAGTATCTCTTAGAATTAATTTCTGAAGTGACCGTCGTTAGTAGTGTTTCAAAGTTTTCCTTGATCACCACAGTCTTTTTATGTGAGAGGAAGACCCCTAAATGACGGATCCCCTTGTAGGACCATTTGAAGGAATAGAGACGTTGGATCTCGTCTCTCTCATTCTGAGGAATATTAATGGAGTAGGCCTCTGTTTTGGTCACATTCAGTTTATAGTAGGAGATATCCCCAAATTGTCTGAAGAGGGCCATCAGTGGAGGGAGAGAATCTACCGGATCAGAGAGAAAGACCGTAAGATCGTCTGCAAAGAGTGCAAGCTTTTGGGGGGTATCATGCATCTGCACCCCATGGATTAGTGTCAATTCTCTAATCGCAATCGCTAGAGGTTCGATAGCTAGTACGAACAGTAACGGATAGAGAGGACACCCTTGTCTGGTTCCATTACTAATTGTAATTTTAGGGGAGCAGAATCCCACTCCCCTAACAACTGCAGTCGGGGTTGAGTACAGTGCTTTGATCGCAGTGATAAATGGGTCTGGCACACCAAACGCTGAGAGTGTCTGAAATAGGTAGGTCCATCTCACCCTGTCAAAGGCCTTCTCGGCATCAAGCAACAGGGTGAGTATAGGAAGTCCCATATCTATTACTTCTGAATAAATATTTAAAAGGCGTCGAGTATTATCGGTGCCCTGTCTCCCCTGCACAAAACCCACTTGGTCTAAGTGTACAATTGAGTGTAGATGCTTCCCTAACCGGTTTGTCAATATTTTGGCATAGATTTTGGCATCGACATTAATAAGCGATATGGGCCTGTAGCTGGAGCACAGCAACGGATCTTTACCTTCCTTGTGGATAGTAGTGATGTTCGCCTCCAGGAACTCCGCCAGAAAAGCGCCCTTAGTTGCTACATTCTGGAACAGTCGGAGCAGTACTGGGGATATAAGTGGGCTAAGCTCACGATAGAACATACCCGTGAACCCATCTGGTCCGGGTGCCTTATGAGGAGCAAGGTCTTCTATAGCTTTTCTTACTTCCGCTAAGGTGTACTGTTGCTCCAGTTCGATCTTAGATTCCTCAGATAGAGTGGGCACAGGTAGTCTCTCCAAGAATCTGGGGATATCGATATGTGCAGTGTCATTAGCTGCTGTCGAATTCTTAATATTGTATAGAGAGGAGTAGTAATCAGCGAATGCTACTCCTATTTCTTTGGGGGAGTATACTACGCCGTCATTCGTTGCAATGCAGGGTATTCTTTTCTGCAACGTGCGCTTGCGGAGCTTATTGGCCAGAAGTTTGTCTGCTCTATTACCTTTGTGGTAATATAGCTGTTTGAGCTTGTGTAGATTTTCTTGGACCCGCAATAAATCTCTCTTGGAGATTTCATCTCTGATAAGCCCGATTTGGAGAGCTATCTGAGTGTTTGGACTTGTTTTATTTTCCCGCTCTAGGGTGCGGAGATCCCCATATAATTTTGCTAGGGGTTGGCCAGCCTCTTTACGCAATCTAGCCGCTTTTTTAATAAAGTATCCACGCAGGTATGCCTTAAGGGCAGCCCAAACCATTGTAATATCGGAGAGTCCTGAATCATTGTGTGCTAGAAACTCTCGTACAATCTCTCGAAGTGCAGGGAGTTCTATTTCCGATAGCCATTGCTCAGAGAGTCTCCATGGGGGTCTATTAGTGCAAGCTTGTAGCTTAGTGAAGTCTAAGTAGACCATGTCATGGTCTGACCATGTGCATGGGTTAATGTTGGGGTTGGCGAATTGGTCCAAGGACCATGAGTCGCAGAATATATAATCCAATCTGGAATATGAATTATGGGCCTTTGAGTGGTGCATGAAGTCTTTTACTGAGGGTGCTAAGCCCCGCCAGGCGTCATAGAGGTTATGCTGATATATGAGTTTCCGGAAGGCATTAGAGATGGACGAGGTGTTTCTGTCAGAGCGTATTGCAACAGAGGACTGTTTGTCAGTGGTTGGATCCCAAACCATGTTGAAGTCTCCCCCTATAATTAGGTGTCCCCGTTTAATCTGGTCTATGTGTGTTAAAAGTTTACGAAGGAAAGGGATCTGTTTGGTATTGGGTGTGTATAGTGAGACCAACGTGAATAATGAGTCATTGAGTGAGCAGATAAGAATCAGAAACCTGCCCTCGTTGTCTCTCTCAGCATATTCCAATTTAAATGACAGGTCTTTACTAACCAAGATGGCAACTCCTCTGCTCTTACTCTCTAGATTAGAAGCAGTTTCGCATACTGGGTAATGCCGAGAGAGCCCAGAGATACGGGGCTCCCCCATCCAATGAGTCTCTTGTAGAAACATAATGTGTACCTTGTGTGTCAGGGCATATTGTTGTAATAGTTTTCTCTTAGTGGGAGAGTTTAGGCCTTGCGCATTCAGTGTGGCTATGCGTATGGGGATCATTTCGGGGATGTGGGCTGAGTTTCCTGCGCCAATTGGGATACGGGTGTATTCCAGCTATTGATTACAGGGTACTGGGCGTATGTAGTGAGGTCTAGGAGCTCGCGGAATGTTTTAGAGTAAAGGAAATGGTACGTGGGTACTGAGAAACTTCCGTGACTGGTTAAAAGTGATGAGCGTGCAATGAGTGCACCGACTGGTCTATGCCAGTGGGGCACAACTAATAATTTGGGGGGGAGTTAAGTGGAGAGGGGTCCATGGCCCCGCCGGTGTGGGGCAACATATACAGAGAAGAAGAAAGAAGAAAGAGGAGAGGAGAAAGGAAGAGATAAGAGGAGAAGAAAGAAATTAAAGCTTGAAAAACATATGTGTTAAGAATATATGTCATATATAAGATAACATATAACTCTGTGAACCTTTTAATACAATATTAATTACAATTTCAACAGGGGGAACTTTGGATTATGCACGATAGTCTAACATCAGGTAATTAGGAGCTTCACAATCATCACTTCCTCGCTAGGCATCACCATGCTTTTCATGTCTAATATTAAACCCTATGTGCCATGCGGTCAGGTTCGCCCTAAGGGTGACATGGGCAATCGGATCCTAGACTGCGGTACCATTCACTAGTCTACTAGTCGTTGTCTAAGAGTCGGGGGATCATAGAGGTTTGGGGTCTGTCATTAAAGTCTCAGTATGGTTGGGTCAGTCGTCTCATAGCAGGTCTGTAAGGGAATTGGGTGAGATATCCCTGCAATCTCAATATAGTCCTAGACGTTATGGGAGGGGCTACAGTGTAAACTGGTCTTAGGGTGTACCCATTTCATAATGAAGCCTAGCGGGCATATAGTGAACACGGGTATTTAGGAGTAGACTTGGTCTAATCACAGTTCCCGTCATGTTCGGATATCTAGGAAGGTCAGATAAGTGAGTTTGTGAGCATTCAGGTGTGCATATGCATATTACAGTGCTGTAGGACCTTGGGTAAACATGTGATTCATCAACAAGATATAAGCATAGTTAGTATCCATAACCTATATAAGAAATAGCAATACATTTGTGTGCAACAAGAAAAAGGAAATAAACATGTTTAAAGTCTCTGATAAGTGTCTCCTGTAGAAACAAGCAGTGGTAATATATATATGGGTAATAGTAAGGAAGCAGACGCGTCCAAAACTTATGGCAAATGTCCATTTCAGGAATAAACAGTAATAATGTTCATGTGGGCGTTAGGGTAAGATAAACAAAAAAGCGGACACGTTGAAAGTCTATGATGGGCGCCCATATATAAAAAAAAAAAGGAAAACAAAAAGACAAATAAGTTACATTGTATAATTGTCTAGATCTCACCCGTCTTCATTCTTTGCAGTCCATGAGATAGACTTTTTCAAGGATTGGTGAGTGTTTCCTCCTGTGAAGGGATGGTCACTTCTTTCAGAAGGTTCAGTAGGTAAAGTATGAAATATGACATATGGAATATGAAAGCAGGCTCTCTATGGGTCTGAATCCTGATGTGGGCCAGTAAGGTCTCTGCGCTTCTTAAAGATCTCATTGGAATGTCCAGAGGTGCTAGGGGGTCTTTGCGGTAAAGGCTTCCATGGTGGGGCTGATGCTCTTAATCCGGTAGGTAGTTCCGAAGCAGGCGAGTGGTCCTCGCCATCAGCAGGGAGTAAGTTCCATTTTTTAAGTAATTCACAGGCCTGTTGAGGAGTAGAAGCCATGTATTGCTGGCCGTCTTTGGTAATAAAGAGGCGTACTGGGAATCCCCATCTATATTTTAAGTCTTTTTCTCTCAGTATTTTGGTATAGGGTTGGTAATGCCTGCGAATCTGCAGTGTGTGGGTGGAAAGGTCTGGGTAAACTTGCAGGCTGGCATATTCTTCAGGTAAGCGTTTGTCTCTGGCTAAAGCTCGAAATATTTTTTCTCTGTAGGTGTAGTAGTGGAGCTTCGCTATGGCGTCCCTTGGTTGGCCACCATCTGCCGAGCGAGCTCTGAGTGCCCTGTGCGCTCTATCTATGAGGGCTTCGGTGCCTGTTGCAGGTCCCAGTACTGCTTCAAATAGGTCTTGGAGATATTTTTCTAGATCTTGTGGCAGGACTGATTCCGGAATTCCCTTTAATACGAATATTGTTATGTGAGACCTGTCCTCCAGATCCGCCAGTTTTAGTTCTAAATCTGAGATTTGGATGGCTAGAGACTGGGAGTAGCTGAGTAGGTTGGTGTGGTCTATTGCAAGGTCTTCCTGTTTGCGCTCTAGCGCGTCCGTTCGTTCCCCTATGAGGCCGATATCTCTCTTTAGATCTGCGTGGGACCTGTCAAATCTCTTGGTCAAGAAGTCATGATGTGAGGATAATAGGGACTGGATGGTTTCTATCATATTATTATTAGTACCGCCTGCCGTTCCCAGAACCTGTGTTGCTTTTTGTTTAAGTAAAGATCCAGTCTGAGTGTCTGAAGCGCTACCGGTGTCTGAGTATTCATCCTCTGACCCTGGCTGGGTAGAGCTAGTACGATGCTGAAAGTGATCAGCAACAGTTCTTTTTGGTGTGGCTTGGGGTTTCTGTTTCCTTTTATGAGCTTGTGACATTCTGTTGCTTTGAGACATAAGACTTCTTATTGGTACGTGCTTGTCACTGTTGAGAGCCTGCTTGTGTCACATATGTTAGTGAAGGTACATTAACCGGCGGGGCCACAAACACTTGGGGTTTGGTTACATGCCGCTATGTGTTGTTACTTTTTAATAGAAATGTATGTCCTCTTGAAGGCTATGTGGCCTAGAGGCCTGCTTGTTAGGGGTCTTATCCTATACTGCTGGTACGTCAGTTGTAGAAAAGATAGGATCTGCTTATTGAGGAATGTACTCTGTGTAGCTTGTAGTCCCTGTTCCTGGAAGCTTGTCCAAAGGCTGTAACAGTCTTAGTAGTGTACCCCACTCCCCAGGGGACGTGTCTCCTTTCGACAAAGTGGGATAAGGGGATGAGGATATGACCCACCTGTGGTATCAGGTGGGAAATGGTAGGGAGAGGGGAAAAGATTCACAGCTGCTGAGGAGGAGCAAGTTTGACGTGTCTCAGGGTGGCTGGGCTTATCACAGACACAAACCGTATATACAACGTCACTTCCCTCCTTAGGTAAAATTCAAGGTGAGGAAACAAAGATCTACTGGTGAATCAGAAAACTTAGATAAGTCTTAAGAGCTACTAGGAGGCTGTATTGGTGTTGCAAGTACCCCAATAAATCCACAGTTCCTTCCCTGTTTGTCCCCTTTTCTTGATCTTAGTATATTTGTACAAGAAGTATGTGTTGCAGCCTGCTGTAGTGTTCTAGGCTTACAGGAATACACAGTTGTTTAGGCCCGCAGGACTTTGCACCAGATATTAAAAGGCTTTATTTCTGGAATGTTGAGACTCCCTGCAGTAACATTTATGAAGGGATCTATAGGACTGTGCAAATTATTAGCGTGTCAGGTGATCCCAGGGATCTCAATCAAAGTACACTGGTGCCCTTATCCAATGCCTTATGACAAGTACACTGTCTGTGCTGAATCTATTTTGTCATATGTACTGGGTTTGACACGCAGCTTCCCCCTCTGCTCCCACTTTAGTCACTGACTGCTATATGTTGTGTCTAGCTTCCGGAGCGGAGCCCCGACCCTCCGGAGGTGCAGTGTACAGTGTCCGTGGCTCAGTGATGTGGGTATAGGCCCGGTGTGCTCTCTTTATTAGTTGTGAGCGTATGTGTATGCGCCTATGTTCGGGTAGTAGATTACTCACTCACTTGGCGCTTGGGCAGATATAGAGGGCGCAGAGGCTCAGCTTCACTCAAGTCCGATCAGGATAAGTAGATCCCCACCGTCGCTGCCTAGTGAGGGCCTGTAGCCGCGATGTATATAGCCCCTCAGATAAGTTTAAAGATGGCTGCCGTTCGCGCCAAAGGCGCTGCTTGCAATCCTCCTCAGAATTCTATGGGGTCACAGGATTGTAACCGTCTCCTCCAGCCTTTCGAAGTACTCTTCTACTAGGGGCACCTCACCGTAGCTTCTTGCCTCCTGTCAAGGCGCTCCGGTCTTCTGCTTGTGTGTCGGTTGCCTTTCTGCAGGAGTGTTTAGCAGCTTTCTCACGCTTGTTCCAGCAGATCCAACACAGGGCACAAACGCTGCACTCCAAAACTGCTGATAGTCCGGTGTACCATCAGCAGGGTTTTGCTGTAGAAATATACTGGAGACTGAACGTATTTTATATTAATAAAGGCAATTTAGTCTCAGGGCTCCGCTCATACACATCCACACTCTATACCTCAGATCTTATTGTGAGATACATTAAAACTATGGAATCATACCCATTTAAGGCCCATGAATTGACCAATTCAATGAGATTTGGGCACCTTGGCTGGAAACCTTTCCTGATTGAATTTAGCTGAAGTGACATATAACTTTGAAAAGCGACTACCACGCCGACCCACACCATGTACAACATATTGAAGAGAGGGAAAGGGGAAAATAGGTGGGAAAAAATATCCCTCCCCTTCCCTCTCACCTCTCTTTTTCTTTCTTTCTTATTTTCCCCTCTTACATACTATTGAGAGCCTAGCACACCATGATTGACAATTAAACCCTATAACATATAACCCTCACCTTACTCCCACGATCTAAAATTATATTGATTTCACCTAAAGTCGATAAGTAAACATGTGCGTTTCGTTTTGGACAAATTCGGAATTCGGACGAATTTTAGCTTTTTCAGCGATTCGGGTGCATCCGAATTTCCGAATCGGCACATCCCGAAAAATTCAGAAAAAATTCAGAAAATGATTAAATTAGTTTCCGAATGTTTGGATCCATTATTCATATTCGGAATTTTTCATTGTTCCTAAACCGCAGTCTCCCGACCCTAACTCTAAGTCTATAATAAAGGTATTAACCCCTAAACCACCATTCCCCGACATCGCTGACACTAACTAAACCTATTAACTTCTAAACCGCTGTCCCGAAACATCGCTGGCACAAACTGAACCTATTAACCCCTAAACCGCACCCCCCACATCGCCAACACAAACTAAACCTATTAACCCCTAAATTGCACGCCCCCACATCGCCGACACAAACTAAACCTATTAACCCCTAAGCCGCACCCCACATCGCCAACACTAACTAAACCTATTAACCCCTAAACCGCTGTTCCGAAACATCGCCGTCACAAACTAAACCTATTAACCTCTAAACCGCACCCCCCCCACATCGCCAACACAAACTAAACCTATTAACCCCATAAACCGCACGACCCCCACATCACCATCACAAACTAAACCTATTAACCCCTAAACCAAACCACCTCGTTTGTTCACAAATAAATACAAAGACCCATTAACATTACAAACCCCCACCCCCCCAAACCACAAAATAAAAAAAAATATCTAAAAAAAAACTAATCTACCCATTGCCCTGAAAAGGGCATTTGTATGGGCATTGCCCTTAAAAGGGCATTCCAGGGTCAAAACTACAGGGGGTGCAGAGTATGCAATTGCAACTGGGCCCCCAAGTGTGGGGGCCCAGCTTAATTTTTTTTTCTATTTTTAACAATAAAAATCGTTGACCTGCCACTGCCTGCACTGATATCATGTGAGTATGACATGATTCTTCACTAGTGTCTCTGACTACAGGGGTAAGTGTTTCTGTTTTACCCATTGGTGTTTATGTGTGTGTGTGTAAGTGTATGTATGTATGTGACTGTGTGTGTATTTATGCATGTATGTGTGGGTGTGTGTATGTGTGTATGTATGTATCTGACTCTGTGTGTATTTATGCATGTATGTGTTTATGTATGTATGTGACTGTGTGTGTATTTATGCATGTATGTGTGTGTGTGTATGTTTGTGGAACCAGCAAATTACAGACCTTGTTATTACAGCATGGGGGGGGGGGTGGGGGTAAACAGTGTCACTATGCAGTACCACTATATACAGTACGGGGGGCTGGACTATGTCACAGACTACTGTGGTCACTTTATAAAGTACTGGGGCGGGTAGGGTCAGGCCAGCCATCTCACCGGCAGAAAACAGACTGTGTCACTGACTCACTATATACAGTACTGGTGGGTTAAACAGTGTCACTATATACAGTAATGGGGACCATCTCACAGACTGTGGGCACAGGGTACCTCCTTTTGTAGACATGTAATCTGATTCACATTTTTTTCTGTGTTAAATGTATAAAAAAAAATTAAATTCACTTTTTTTTGGGGGGGGGGGGGGCCTTCTTAGATTCTTGCACCTGGGCACTGTGGTTTCTAGTTACGCCTCTGGGGCATTCAGTTCTTTTACTGCCCTTAAAAGGGCATTCCGCTCTTTTAAGAGTTGTAAACATTTCTAAAAATCAATTTTCCAACCTATTCTTCAATATGTTAACTTTTTTAGTAAAAATTTCAACTTTATCTTTTAACACAAATATGTTACAATTTTTTCCTTGAAGCAACATGTTTAAATCATTGAGTTTTTCGAAAATATCAGGCAAATAACACAGTTTTAAAAGTCATAAGTCATTATGAAAAAAAATAACAAAATCGGATTTCTGCTCAGTCAAAAATATAACAACTTCATCTTTCAATTTCAATAATCTGTTTAAACTTCGCCCTCTTGAGAGCCACCTTACCTCTGCATGTAGTAATAAGCTTTTGTAATCGAAACCCATGTTTTTGCAAAGATTTGAAAAAAACGACTGTTAAAGGGACACTAAACCCCCCAAAAAAGTTATCAGTAATAGCAAAATTAATAAATGTTATAGCAGTTTGTAATTTACATTCTGTTTCAAATTTGTAACATTTAGTAGTAATCATCTTCTTAAAATTGTCCGATTTCCAAATCCACACTGATAACCCAGGTTCTGAAAATGGCGGAATTGTGGGTAATCTCGGCATCAGAGGCTGGATATGCGCTTGAGTGAGGTTCACGATCGGAGTACGCATGCACAGTGGGAAGAAATCATTACATAATAATATGCATAAAATTGGCATCTGATTGGAGATTGCTTTTCCTCTTGTACAGCCCATATTTGAGGGTTGGACGGAGTGAGGTAATCAGCGAAAATAAAAATTATATTTTAAAATATACAGCCGTTTTGTTGGAGTGTAAAAGTAGTTGATTAATGATATAATATTGATTGTTATTTGAAATTTGTAGTCTGGTTATACTAAAAAACAAAACGCTTTGGAATCCTTTAAGGGCATGGCTTTTAATGAAGTTAATGATTTTGAGAGTATCACGAAGCACAACATTTAACTCTGGTGATATTTTTTGGCTACGAGTGCCTCCCGATGGATCATGTAGTGAGTAAAAGTGATATGTTCATTGCCACCAGCTTTTCATTTTTGCTAAAAATCCAACATTTCTGTCCATCATTACTCCAGTGCCGTCTGTACAGACTCCAACACAGTTTTTCCACTGTAAAACTTCTTTTTGGAAAAATTAATCGACTTTAAGATATATATCTTCCCCTTCTTGTGTGCCCTTCCAAAGGGCGACAAGACAATAATTCCTCATGTATGCTTCCTTCATAAACATATCTTAACAGATATTCCTAACAAATGTGCCATGTTAGAAATATCAGTTGTTTCATCTAACTGAATTGCAAACTTTGGGCTGTCCTTAAGCCTGGTAATAAGCTGCTGGAATTGGTCATTACTAATTTCAGAAATTCTTTTGGAAACAGTATCATTCGATAAAGGAATTTTAAGAATTTAATTCACATGAATAGCAGCAGGTAACACGAGATCTTCTCCTATTGTGTAGGGCTTTTTAGTTTTTGCAATTAAATAAGAAGTTTCATAAGATGCAAGTAAATACTTTTCATTGACAGTAACAAATGTCTCAAAAGTTTATTTTTCTTTATTTGAAAATTTTAAAAGTCGTTCGAAATATTCCTTTGGTTTATTGCAGTACGCTGCATGCTTGGTATTAAGATGTCTTTTTAGTTTGGCTGGTTTCATGCTCTCCGCAGCCAAAACTTACTAACTCTTACAAATTAGGCAAATAGGTTTTTCCACACCATCATGATCATTATAAGTAAATCCATATTGCAAAAATTATTCATCATATTTTCGTTTTCTGGTCAATTTTGTGTACTACAATCTGGTAACGAAGACTCTGTCGCATTGTCACCAGTATTTTTACCTCTTCTGTCTACATTTAGCCACTTATCCATAATGAAAAACGGAAATATAAATACATACTAGCTTTAGTTTATAAAATTACATTTGTTTGTACTTAATTTAAAACATTGATGTTCAGACTTCATACTCCACCCTTCCATGCTCACACCCCTGTCCCTTCCACACTTCCCCTTCCATGCTCCCTCCCCTGCCCTTCCAAAGTCCCCCATTTATATTCCTACCCCCTTCATACTCCCCCTTCACACTCATACTCCCCCCTTCCATGCTCATACCTCTATGGGGTTAAACACATAGAAGTCATATTGTATGATGTTACTATGTCTAAACACACTGACATTAGCACCGCCATATTATGATGTTACTAAACACACTGACATTAGCACTGCCATATTATGATGTTACTAAACACACTGACATTAGCACCGCCATATTATGATGTTACTAAACACACTGACATTAGCACCGCCATATTACGATGTTACTAAACACACTGAGATTAGCACCGCCATATTATGATGTTACTAAACACACTGACATTAGCACCGCCATATTATGATGTTACTAAACACACTGACATTAGCACCCCCATATTATAATGTTACTAAACACACTGACATTAGCACCACCATATTATGATGTTACTAAACACACTGATATTAGCACCGCCATATTATGATGTTACTAAACACACTGACATTAGCACCCACATATTATGATGTTACTAGACACACTGACATTAGCACTGCAATATTATGATGTTACTAAACACACTGACATTAGCACCGCCATATTATGATGTTACTAAACACACTGACATTAGCACTGCAATATTATGATGTTACTAAACACACTGACATTAGCACCACCATATTATGATGTTACTAAACACACTGACATTAGCACCGCCATATTATGATGTTACTAAACACACTGACATTAGCACCGCCATATTATGATGTTACTAAACACACTGACATTAGCACCGCCATATTATGATGTTACTAAACACACTGACATTAGCACCCACATATTATGATGTTACTAGACACACTGACATTAGCACTGCAATATTATGATGTTACTAAACACACTGACATTAGCACCGCCATATTATGATGTTACTAAACACACTGACATTAGCACTGCAATATTATGATGTTACTAAACACACTGACATTAGCACCACCATATTATGATGTTACTAAACACACTGACATTAGCACCGCCATATTATGATGTTACTAAACACACTGACATTAGCACCGCCATATTATGATGTTACTAAACACACTGACATTAGCACCGCCATATTATGATGTTACTAAACACTAAGGCCTAGATTTGGAGTTCGGCAGTAAAAGGGCTGTTAACGCTCCGCGGGCTTTTTTCTGGCCGCACCATAAATTTAACTCTGGTATCGAGAGTTAAAACAAATGCTGCGTTAGGCTCCAAAAAAGGAGCGTAGGGCATTTTTACCGCAAATGCAACTCTCGATACCAGAGTTGCTTACGGACGCGGCCGGCATAAAAAACGTGCTCGTGCACGATTCTCCCATAGGAAACAATGGGGCAGTTTGAGCTGAAAAAAAACCTAACACCTGCAAAAAAGCAGCGTTCAGCTCCTAACGCAGCCCCATTGTTTCCTATGGGAAAACACTTCCTACGTCTGCACCTAACACTCTAACATGTACCCCGAGTCTAACTAGCCTTACACTTATTAACCCCTAATCTGCCGCCCCCGCTATCGCTGACCCCTGCATTACACTTTTAACCCCTAATCTTCCGCTCCGTAAACCGCCGCAACCTACGTTATCCCTATGTACCCCTAATCTGCTGCCCTAACATCGCCGACCCCTATGTTATATTTATTAACCCCTAATCTGCCCCCCACAACGTCGCCGACACCTACCTACACTTATTAACCCCTAATCTGCCGAGCGGACCTGAGCGCTACTATAATAAAGTTATTAACCCCTAATCCGCCTCACTAACCCTATCATAAATGGTATTAACCCCTAATCTGCCCTCCCTAACATCGCCGACACCTACCTTCAATTATTAACCCCTAATCTTCCGATCGGAGCTCACCGCTATTCTAATAAATGTATTAACCCCTAAAGCTAAGTCTAACCCTAACACTAACACCCCCTAACTTAAATATAATTTACATATAACGAAATAAATTAACTCTTATTAAATAAATTAATCCTATTTAAAGCTAAATACTTACCTGTAAAATAAATCCTAATATAGCTACAATATAAATTATAATTATATTATAGCTATTTTAGGATTAATATTTATTTTACAGGCAACTTGGTATTTATTTTAACTAGGTACAATAGCTATTAAATAGTTAAGAACTATTTAATAGTTACCTAGTTAAAATAATTACTAAATTACCTGTAAAATAAATCCTAACCTAAGATATAATTAAACCTAACACTACACTATCAATAAAATAATTAAATAAACTACCTACAATTACCTACAATTAACCTAACACTACACTATCAATAAATTAAATAAACACAATTGCTACAAATAAATACAATTAAATAAACTAGCTAAAGTACAAAAAATAAAAAAGAACTAAGTTACAGAAAATAAAAAAATATTTACAAACATAAGAAAAATATTACAACAATTTTAAACTAATTACACCTACTCTAAGCCCCCTAATAAAATAACAAAGCCCCCCAAAATAAAAAATTCCCTACCCTATTCTAAATTAAAAAAGTTACAAGCTCTTTTACCTTACCAGCCCTGAACAGGGCCCTTTGCGGGGCATGCCCCAAGAATTTCAGCTCTTTTGCCTGTAAAAAAAAACATACAATACCCCCCCCCCCAACATTACAACCCAGCACCCACATACCCCTAATCTAACCCAAACCCCCCTTAAATAAACCTAACACTAATCCCCTGAAGATCTTCCTACCTTGTCTTCACCATCCAGGTATCACCGATCGGTCCTGGCTCCGATATCTTCATCCAACCCAAGCGGGGGCTAGACATCCACTGAAGAAGTCCAGAAGAGGGTCCAAAGTCTTCCTCCTATCCGGCAAGAAGAGGACATCCGGACCGGCAAACATCTTCTCCAAGCGGCATCTTCGATCTTCTTCCATCCGGTGCGGAGCGGGTCCATCTTGAAGCAGGCGACGCGGATCCATCCTCTTCTTCCGATGTCTCCCGACGAATGACGGTTCCTTTAAGGGGCGTCATCCAAGATGGCGTCCCTCGAATTCCGATTGGCTGATAGGATTCTATCAGCCAATCGGAATTAAGGTAGGAATTTTCTGATTGGCTGATGGAATCAGCCAATCAGAATCAAGTTCAATCCGATTGGCTGATCCAATCAGCCAATCAGATTGAGCTCGCATTCTATTGGCTGTTCCGATCAGCCAATAGAATGCGAGCTCAATCTGATTGGCTGATTGGATCGGCCAATCGGATTGAACTAGATTCTGATTGGCTGATTCCATCAGCCAATCAGAAAATTCCTACCTTAATTCCGATTGGCTGATAGAATCCTATCAGCCAATCGGAATTCGAGGGACGCCATCTTGGATGACGTCCCTTAAAGGAACCGTCATTCGTCGGGAGACATCGGAAGAAGAGGATGGATCCGCGTCGCCTGCTTCAAGATGGACCCGCTCCGCACCGGATGGAAGAAGATCGAAGATGCCGCTTGGAGAAGATGTTTGCCGGTCCGGATGTCCTCTTCTTGCCGGATAGGAGGAAGACTTTGGACCCTCTTCTGGACTTCTTCAGTGGATGTCTAGCCCCCGCTTGGGTTGGATGAAGATATCGGAGCCAGGACCGATCGGTGATACCTGGATGGTGAAGACAAGGTAGGAAGATCTTCAGGGGATTAGTGTTAGGTTTATTTAAGGGGGGTTTGGGTTAGATTAGGGGTATGTGGGTGGTGGGTTGTAATGTTGGGGGGGGGGTATTGTATGTTTTTTTTTACAGGCAAAAGAGCTGAAATTCTTGGGGCATGCCCCGCAAAGGGCCCTGTTCAGGGCTGGTAAGGTAAAAGAGCTTGTAACTTTTTTAATTTAGAATAGGGTAGGGAATTTTTTATTTTGGGGGGCTTTGTTATTTTATTAGGGGGCTTAGAGTAGGTGTAATTAGTTTAAAATTGTTGTAATATTTTTCTTATGTTTGTAAATATTTTTTTATTTTCTGTAACTTAGTTCTTTTTTATTTTTTGTACTTTAGCTAGTTTATTTAATTGTATTTATTTGTAGCAATTGTGTTTATTTAATTTATTGATAGTGTAGTGTTAGGTTAATTGTAGGTAATTGTAGGTAGTTTATTTAATTATTTTATTGATAGGGTAGTGTTAGGTTTAATTATATCTTAGGTTAGGATTTATTTTACAGGTAATTTAGTAATTATTTTAACTAGGTAACTATTAAATAGTTCTTAACTATTTAATAGCTATTGTACCTAGTTAAAATAAATACCAAGTTGCCTGTAAAATAAATATTAATCCTAAAATAGCTATAATATAATTATAATTTATATTGTAGCTATATTAGGATTTATTTTACAGGTAAGTATTTAGCTTTAAATAGGATTAATTTATTTAATAAGAGTTAATTTATTTCGTTATATGTAAATTATATTTAAGTTAGGGGGGTGTTAGTGTTAGGGTTAGACTTAGCTTTAGGGGTTAATACATTTATTAGAATAGCGGTGAGCTCCGATCGGAAGATTAGGGGTTAATAATTGAAGGTAGGTGTCGGCGATGTTAGGGAGGGCAGATTAGGGGTTAATACCATTTATGATAGGGTTAGTGAGGCGGATTAGGGGTTAATAACTTTATTATAGTAGCGCTCAGGTCCGCTCGGCAGATTAGGGGTTAATAAGTGTAGGTAGGTGTCGGCGACGTTGTGGGGGGCAGATTAGGGGTTAATAAATATAATATAGGGGTCGGCGGTGTTAGGGGCAGCAGATTAGGGGTACATAGGGATAACGTAGGTGGCGGCGCTTTGCGGTCGGAAGATTAGGGGTTAATTATTTTAAGTAGCTGGCGGCGATGTTGTGGGGGGCAGGTTAGGGGTTAATAAATGTAATACAGGGGTCGGCGGTGTTAGGGGCAGCAGATTAGGGGTACATAAGTATAACGTAGGTGGCGGTCGGCAGATTAGGGGTTAAAATTTTTAATCGAGTGGCGGCGATGTGGGGGGAGCTCGGTTTAGGGGTACATAGGTAGTTTATGGGTGTTAGTGTACTTTAGGGTACAGTAGTTAAGAGCTTTATAAACCGGCGTTAGCCAGAAAGCTCTTAACTCCTGCTATTTTCAGGCGGCTGGAATCTTGTCGTTAGAGCTCTAACGCTCACTGCAGAAACGACTCTAAATACCGGCGTTAGAAAGATCCCATTGAAAAGATAGGCTACGCAAATGGCGTAGGGGGATCTGCGGTATGGAAAAGTCGCGGCTGCAAAGTGAGCGTTAGACCCTTTAATCACTGACTCCAAATACCAGCGGGCGGCCAAAACCAGCGTTAGGAGCCTCTAACGCTGGTTTTGACGGCTACCGCTGAACTCCAAATCTAGGCCACTGTGATTAGCACCGCCATATTATGATGTTACTAAACACACTGAGATTAGCACCACCATATTATGATGTTACTAAATTTTGATTTTAGGTAATTCTTCCAACCTCTAATATGAACACAATGATATGGTATGTATTATTTTGCAAATACAAATTAGTTTAATTAGACATCACTGGCAGAAAAGTTGTGTATCTTATACATATATATTTTATATTTAATATACACACACTATGGGATCTATTTATCAAAGCGTCAATCTCAGTGCATTCGCGGGTGTCAATACGCTCGCCTAACATCGCCAAATATCGCGGCCGCGGATCTAAATACGATCTTCATATTTATAAAAAAAGCCATAAAAAACACATGCACCAAGTACGGGGTGATGAGCGTCGGACTGTTGTTAACTAACAGTCATTGATGACGCTGTTATTTGTGTTTTTCCCAACTTTATTTATACTAACTAAACTGCTACAA